>NC_016091.4:1826015-1858616 GCF_000004515.6 Glycine max | reverse complement strand
CAAGATCACAAGATCATAACCTAAATCATCCAGAATGATATATATTGTTAGTGTAAAGAATTTTACACTGACAAATAATTAATCTAGCCAATTTAATCATAAATTATAACTATACATCTTATAAGTAAATTATTGATGACGATCAAGTCATTTTGATTGGTCGAAATTAGTGAAAATTTGATTAACTATTCTATTATTCGTATAACTAAACTAGTGTAATGTTCAAAAAATATTTTCTACATTTCATAATTCAATTTGAGTATTTGATCGAAATAATTAAACCTGGACTAAGTCGCGCTTATTTGAGTAAAAAAAAATGCAATATTTTAATCTACGATTGGTTGATAATATAAAAAAAGTTAGATTATTAATGTATTACGATTAAATCATGTAATTTTACAGTTGAGAATTATTTTCATTTTAAAAAATATATTATATATTATAATGAAATTGTTGATAAAATTGAAATATTAAAGAAATTTAAAATTATATACAATTTTTTGCACTTGGTCTAATTATTGAAAAAATTAAATTCAATAATCATATTCATGAATTTTGTTGAATATTTTGGTATAGAGAATAAGTATGACAATTCTTACACTAGTAGGAAATAGATACCTTCCAAGCAAAATAATATTTTTATATTTTTTTAATTGCACATTTTATCTCGGCCGTTATTATCCATCCCAATCGGTGTATGTCAGTACTCAACACCGAATTTTCTTGACCAAAAACTCCTTAATTATTTTGCTTCTCAAAATTTAATTTAAGGATTTCACCATATTTTATTGTTTAATTTTTAAAAATTATTTTTTTCCTCTGCTATTGCATACCAACTAAGTCAACTTCTTGTTTTCACAGTGTTTGTCTAAATTATTTATGCTTAAAAAAATATTTTTCTGTTTATTTTTTAAAAAAATCCTATTTACTTATTAAAATGACATTTCTTTAAAAAAACACTTATTTTAAAATTTTAAACAAACTGGTCCATTGTAAGATTTTTTTATAAAGAAAATGAGAAATAAATGCGTCTATAAAATGACAAAAAAATAAAAAATTATCTTGTTGAAGGTACAAAGAGGGGCTAAGTATGTTGTGATTACCCTTTTATTAATTAATTGTAAGGGCATAAAAAGACCATAGAAGGACGCATTGCACAAATATGTCCAACAACTATCCCTTTTAGTATGTCTTGGTTCATTTGTCTCTTGTGCGGCTTTTATTTGAAGGATTATGTTAATATGAACGAGTTTTCGAAGAGAAGCAGAAAACAAAGGATATATAGACATTGTCTAAGCTGAAAAGGAAACGTCCCCTTGATGTCTCTGTCATGGATTCCATGCATCGCATCTTGCTTTCTTCAGCCAATTCACACAAATTTAAGGAGGAAAAGCAATTATATGAATAACATTTTAAGTTTAAAATGCTTTATGCAAACATAACCAATTTGCTTAGTTTTTTAGTAGAGTGTATAGATGCAGTTAGGACGGATTCAGAAATCTATTAGAGGAAGAAGGGTTGGATTTTTATTTCTTCCTTCGTAACTTTTTAAATATGTAACTTTTAATAAAAAAACAATTTTAAAAATATTTACTATTTTTACACATAAAATTTAAATAAATTTTGATTTTAAATGATAATAATTTTAAGAAACACACAATTAATTGTACACTAATTATAACATTAACTATTATCATAATAACACTAGACACAACTAATTTCTCATGATTTTACACTATCTAACCTTAATAACTATTATTTTACACCATAGAAAATTAATTTTAAGCTAACTAACTTAAAAATACATATACATAATAAGTAACAAGAGAGGAGGGGGCATTAGGACTCCTTGCTGTCCCTCTCTAGACCCATGACTCTACCGTCGTTCGGAGAAGCAAGGGAAGAAATCCATTAACGAATGTCCGTTCACAGCCTTCCCAACCTATTTCTAAATGTACACTATAGTTATTGTATAGAATGTTAGGGTCCGTTTGTTTAGTTTATTTTCAAAGAATGTATAAAAATATTATATTTTAGAGATTTCATAAAAAGTATATTTTTTATTTAGTTAAATTATATATATATATATATATATATATATATATATATATATATATATATATATTAAAAGGTAATTATAATTTCAGGATTTTGAGAGCTTGCCCAAAATATTTTTTTTAACTAATCAGAAATGTGGTTTTTCAAATGATTATTTTTTAAAACTCTAACAAACACATCTAAAACATTTAAAATTTAAGTTTTATTAAAAGAAAAAAAGAAGTTACAACTATAATGGAAGTGCAGTGTAATCATTCAAAATTCAGAACAAGTTATTTTGACGTGCGTTAACATGACCACGTCCACAAAAGAGAACTGTATTCAGCCTCAGCATGAATCCTCCCCACAAACGAAGCTTTATGAGACAAAATTTGTGCCTTTTCTTAATGTCTCTCTCTTTCACTAATTAATTAAAGAAGCACTACCTTGTCTCCTTGTATTTCACTCACAGGCATAAAAAAACAAGAACGGATTATACAATCAATTTTGCAACCTACTTGCCAGAAAAAATATTAGTACAACTCATGTTTCAGTGTTGTAAACATAGGGGGACCGCGTTTAAATATTTGAAAAAAGAAATAACCCGACTCACATTGCATTAACTTGTCAACCAATTTAGGTGTCTTGCGAATTTTTGTTTATTTCTTTTCAAAATCGTATTGTACAACTCGCAACTGGCATTGAATCAACTTATGAAGTTTTTTTTATAAAACTTAGGAAGAAAATCAAACATAAACTCACACGTAAAAAAAACAAAATAAAAATGTAAACTCAAAGCTTAATATACCTTAATGAGATAGTTCAAATAAGAGGTGGCAAAACAAACTATTCAATACAATGCAGACTAAACTGAAGCGGATTGCTAACTATAACAAGTAAAAAAAGCCCAAATTCAATTCATATCCTTTAAAAGTCTGATTTATTAAGTCTTTTAATGGGTTTTAATAGACTAAACCTGCATTAGACCATGATTGAATTGGACTAAAAAAACCTATTTAATTTGAGCTCAAAATTTAAAGTCCAAGTCTTACATTCCATCAGACAAGTTTGGACAAACTCAGTCCGTTTTGCCACTTCTAGTTCAACTTGATATACGGGCTAATAAATTTTCCGTTCATCTAAACCTATATTTCAAATTAAAATGTATAATTTTTGCAGAGTGAGATTTTACAGGCTTGTACTGGTTTGGGCTTTCTTTGGGCCTTGGTGTCATCGGATGTTTCTTCCTACACCCCAATAATATCAAATAATCGTTTATATTCTAAATGACTTGGGAGGTTTTGACTTCGTAATTTCTCAAGTTTCTTATGTTGGGTAATTGACCTCTTTAACGCTTTATTTTTGGCCCATAATGTCATTTATAATGTATCATTCTTAATTTAAAATAAATAAAAAAGTGTTATGAATACTCACGGTTGCTTTATTATCATTTTAGATAGAGTAATATGTTTTATTTTTGAGTTTGAGGAGACGATGAATTTTAAGAGTGATTAATTTTTTTTTAATTAGATTAAAATTTGTAAAAATATCTTAAAATATGATTGAAAAATAAAATGATACATGCAATAATTAAAAGAAAAAGACAAAGAGATAAATGATAAATATAACAATATATATATATATATATATATATATATATATATATAATTGTGATAAGAAAAGAAAAAAAAAAGATGAAATATGTCAAATAGATATTTACAGGGGTGTTTTGGATATGCGGGGATGGAAATGGAACTAAAAAAAAGAGAGGTGTAATGCCTCTTGTAGAGGCTTTGTTGGAAGGCAGTGTCACCTAATCTTTTATTTTTGTGTTGCTTTCGTGAGCCTTCCACCCCCCAGGACACAAAACAGACATAATGAAAAGGGATTTGCGATTTCTGTAATTGTACCCTTAATTAAGCAAGAGACTGAAAGGTGTACTTGTAAAAGAAAATAAATTAAGTTTATGAGAATTATGATATTTTCTTGTAGAGGCCCTACTATATAAATAATCATTTAACATGGGCGTATTGAAAAGTAAAAGCAAAATTACTAGTTTAGAATAGTGCATAACGCATGCTTAATATCAGGTGATCCATGAAGGTATTCGGGACCTGCTAAAATTTAAAGGCATTGTAGAATTTATCAATATTTAGAATCTGTTTGATTATGTTTCAGTTTTAAATTATTTTATAAAATAATTTTTAAAACCAATTTTTAGAAAGTAGAACTATGGAAAAGATGTGAAGCTCTAAGAATGAAAATGAGTAATAGAAAACTAAAAGTAAGAGATTAAAATAATTTAGCGATACGATGTTCTGATTTTTTTTTTTTTTTGTTAAAACTAGAAAATAATATTCATATTGAAAATAATTTTCAAAAATTACTCTTATCAAATATTTTTTAAATTTTCAACAACCAGAAACTATTTCATTTTTTTAAAATATAGTCCCTTAATTTCTTATGCTATCTACTTTTATATGTTAATTAAGAAAACAAATTTTTACTTTCGAGAATAACATTTTTTATCACAAGTAATAATTTAAAAATTACTCTTAGATGAAGGTTGTAGTTAGATAATCTTATAGCCAATATTTACTTATATCTTAAAAAAATTGTGATAATTTAATTTATTTATTGAAGTATGAAATATTTTTTAAATTTTTAAAAATATAGACTTAATTTATTTAATAATAAATTTTATGTATTGGTTGGATCATTAAAACTTTATATATATATATATATATATATATATATATATATATATAAAAAGAAGTTATGTGTATCTATATATAGAGAATATAATAGTTATGTACTTATAGTTTAAAAGAGTTAAAGATACTCTAAAGATGTCCGAGTTAAAAATAATTTTTATGGACAATTGAGAGAAAATAATTTTAAAATAGTTATACCTTGTAAACTAACATTCTTTAAGTCTCGATTGTCATCCTTATTATATACGTGTTTGGACTAAAATTAATAATTTAAATGTAAGTTTATAAAGGCAATTAAAAACTTACTTTTACAAAATTGAATTTTCAAACAAAATTTTAATACGCAAACACATATTTTTGAAGATAACTAAACATGTTACCAAATGAAACTTACTCTCAAAGTACGTTGTTGAACAACAAAAGATATTTTTTAAAATGTTAATCAAACATGTCCTAAGTGAAACTACGTGGGTACGTTGAAAGCATTTTAACCTCATTAGGTGGATAAAAAAAATCTCAGGACCAATATAGTGGGCTAACCGAGGACTTAAGATCAAAATGATAGTTTTACGTACAATAAGTTGTATTTAATTAATAGTATAAATGGTAAAATTTATACTCTTTAACAAAACATTTAAATTAAATTATTATTTTTTATAATCTATAAAGAGAGTAATCTTATTTGATGTTATATTTCTTCTAATTACTTTTATCTTCAATTATTATAAATTATTATAACATTTCTTTTAATTTTCACTATAATTATTATAAAGGGAATAATCACGTATAACGTTATATTTCTTGTGATTATTTTTATCCTCAACTATTATAAACTTACATTTATTTTAACTTCCTAGTGTAGTTACATTTCTAAAAAACAAATTACACCAAATTAATATATAAGTAACTTCAAAAGTTCAGGCAAAGAGTATTTTTTTTTACTAGTCTTATTATAAAAATATTGTATCAGTTTTATATATTTATAAGGTTTTTCATTTTGGATTTAGAATTATTTTATATTCCGTTATATTTTTGTGTATTTAATTCTTATATATTGTTATCGTAAAAAAAGTACTATTTTAATTAATTAATTAAAAAATATTATTAAAATAGTTGTTATAAAAATTAGTGGTTTTATCATGTGACAGTTTATACTTTATAGGATTGTATGACAGATTTGTCAGCATATTTAAATTTATTTTTTATTATATAAATTTGTCTTTATATAAAAGAATATCTTTTAATAAAAAATGCGAAAAAGATAACCCAGATTCCAAAGCAGTTTTTTTTTAAAAAAAAAAAAAAAGGAAGCACAGAACTATTCCCGGACATGAGGTCACGGGGCAATAGACAAATATCAAAAGTCTGGGCCCCACCACATTGACGACGTGTATGGCTAGGATTTTTCCTATCTTGTCTGACTCAGACCAATTTCAAGGAACCCGATGAACTAAGCAACGTCACTTTCCTCCCAACGGCTATTTACAAAGACAAAATCCAACGGTTCTCATCGCCCCGGCGGTTGCCGCCCTACACCATTCAACGGTATTCGTCTAAGGTTGCCGACCGCAACGGTTGTCAGTAATTTAGGAGAAATCCTGACATAATCATTAAAATAATTGCAGATATCGCATTACTTCAAAAAAAAAAAAAAAAAGCCGTGGAGCATTCCATCTTGCGATCCTTGCCATATATATTAAAGGCGTACGAATGTGGATAGTCTTAGAAAACCCTTAGAGGCTTAGACCCATCTCCTCTAAAATCAGGGTCCCCTCAATCAAAAAACTTCTTCTTGTTCTGTTGTGTCCATATGTTATATTTTATTTTATGATATACATAGAAGCTTGTTCTTCTGATCTAATTTTATGAGATCAAGTGTTGGTTCTTTCTCCATCTAGTACTATTATTTTTCCCCTGTAATATATATATATATATATTATTCTAATTAAACTAATTCACAGGCTACTTGATCCGTTTGTTTTGAAGAAGATCATCGCCTGTTTTTGGTTAACTGTTTAATCCAAATCCAGTTTCATTTTACGTGATCCGTTAAATCTGAATGGAAGCTGTTTTGACGCCTCACGCGACGGCACAAAAACAACCGTTTGCTCCTAACAAGAACATCAGAATGAAAACCCCGAAGAAAAACGGACGAGGTAATTTCATTTGTGCTAATAACCGGTCTGAGAATTTTGACACGTATGCAGGTCTCTTGAATCCTCCTTCACGCGCCATGTCCTTCTCCTACTCTCACCCGCTCTCAGCTTCTTCACTCTTCACTCATCACTGTGCTCAACAACCACCTCTGCTTCCTCTGCCCCACGTTGTTTCGCCAACTTATGGTAGCGGACAAGGCCTTGTTGTTGTTGTTAATAAAAACAAAAACAGGAGCAGAGACATGTCTCTGACACCTAAGAAATCGAAACCAACGAAGCGAGAGGAAGCGAAGAAGAGATCGGTGACACAATCTGATAACCGCTGGGGACCTGATCCCAAAGACCTTCCCAAAGTGGTGCTAGGGATGGGAAACAACCACCACGACGTCGTTTCGGGGGCGGTTTTCAATCTGGCTCCGCCACCCAGTAGTTTGCCGCTGCCAAAGTTCTCTTTGAGATCCAAACTCGGTTGCAACGCCGAAACCGCCGCTGGTGGCGTTGATGACGGAGCAACCAACAATCTCCGGCGACTTCTGCGCCTCCGGTGATGCTGTTAAACCTACTTCTCTTTCTCTCCTCGTTGCGTGATCGATGGTGCATGAATATGATGCTAAGTTTGTTGGGTCACGTTACTACTGGTAATTATTATTATGTGTAAATAAAAAGGATCGGCGAGGGTAATTTGCTGATTCGGGGTGCCTGCTGAATATGCTTTCGTTTTTTTTCTTTTTCCAAAATAAAAAAAGGTGTGTTTTCTTTTGTTTGTTCAACACTTTTAACTTTTGTGCACCACCTATGCTTTTTTTTTTTGAATTGGGGTGCACAGAAACGATGTGTAGTTCTTTCTATGTACCATCAGTTTCGGCTATCAGTTCCGTGATCCCTCTGTATTTAAATTTTCTTGATATTACTACAAATCTATTTGCTCTTTTTATCACATTTTTACTTTATTATTTTCTTATATTTTTTTCTCTTCTGTCATCGTCACAATTATTATTATACAATGTATATCTATTTTTTTTTTCTCTCGTCTTTCCGCTCATACAACTAAAAATATGTATACCGCACACCATAAAACATTTTGCTTAGTTTTATCCTCATAAAATTATGGTTTCGTATTAGTATTCGAAAGTTTTTCATCTGTCCTTCCATTAATTCTTTTTATCGCTGATATTAAGCCGTGTTTATTTTCATGCTTAAGCAATAAGGAAACTTTTCCTATATTATATAGGAAGGTTTTTAAACGTGAAATAACATACTGGGGGTTGGGTGGGTATATTTTCACTTAACACACTTTTTATATTTGATGAATTTATAAGAACTCGTTGGACAATATAAGAACCAATTAATTTGACGATAAATTTTTTGTTGACAATAGATGCGTGACTCGTTTCATTTGATATCCAATTAATTTCTTTCATTATCGATTTGGTCTATTGAAGTAAAATTACCTCGAGTTGCAAGTGAAAACTAGAAATTGAATCCCAAAATTTCATTAATTATCCAAATGTCAAACTATTTACGACTTGTGGGTTGAGATAGTTGTCTGTACAGATATTTTATGTGATTGTTATTTATAATTTCGTAAATAGTTGGTTGACTCCATACGATTAACATTAAATGAGGTAATATGCAAAAACATAGTCTTCAACGTGATGTTTCGGACTAAAATAAATTATCCGACTTAGTTTATCGATGCATGTTTATGTTTATAATAACTTATTTGGACGTGGCTACGGTGGAGCACATAGTGGTAATTTTGTGTATCCCGTAGGTAAGTTAACCTGTTTAATATGTTGTAATAAAATAAAATGAAAATAGAAAATCTTAATACCTTTAGAAATATGAATAAAATATTGGACGGATACTGTATATACTTTCCTTACCAAATGCTCAAATATGTAGAGATTCTATAACCACCCGTTAAACACGAGCAGATTGCACACCAGGTTTCACCCAACCTAAGACAAACTAAATTACAGAATTGAACCAATAAACTCGTTGCCAAGGGTTACCATTCATACTGCAAAAACAAAGCTAGCTCAAATAATTTTCATTTTTTAAAATTAAATTAATTTACCGATCCTTGAAATTGCTACAGTAAAATTAGTTTACATACACCGACAGTCTCCGTTCAATTCAAAACACGAGAGAAATAAAAATTAATTGAAAGTTAATTTCCCAACCAATCAACAACTTTAAACAATCAATTGAAAGTTAACAAAGTTGAGAGTGTAAAAATATATCTAAACATGCAAATCAATTTAAATGGCATATTCAGATTAAACAGCGGAAATTAAAAAATTAAAAATATTACAAGCATATCTTCAACCATTGCAAATTGAACGCGAAGCGGCGCAGACACGAACCTGAAAGATAATTTTGTTCTTCCAGTCTAAATAAAGAAGTGAGTTTGGTGATACTGAGAACATCCTATCCTATTTAAAGAGTCTATCTATCACAGAGCTTAACTTTGTTATCGGAACGTGAGACTGAATATATTTGCAAAAATATGGGTTGAACGTGGATGAAAAATGGATCACATTCAGACGTAACTAAATTTTCCAAAATAATAAAATATATAAAAAAGGAAGTAAGTGGAGCGTGCTTTGAACGTGGGCTTCCAACAGAGAGAAGAAAAAAGAAATACATTGAGTGAACAACATGCAAAAGAGAAGGACGAATCTTAATGCTTTAGTAAACCAGGTCAAAAACCCTTCCATGGGAATTACTTCCCTGCACCTCCCATTTGCTGCATAAACAAAGCTCAAGTGTCGAATGTGGTGTTCACTCCAATGCCTCCTCAGATCAGAATTCACCGCCTAACATTATGATGTGCAAACCACCCAAGTGTTTTCCTATTTTTTCTTGCCTTGGAAACCTTCAACGAAAACTCCCAAACGCACCTCTTTCGAAGCGCCGTGGTGGGTTTGTTTTTCTTTAATTTTTTGTGATAGGGATTGCAAATCAACCTACATATTTGAGTATTTGGTAACTTCAAAAAGGAAACCATTTGTATAAGGAGAGTATAGGCAGTATCCATCTGATATTTTATTCGTATTTCTAAAGGTATTAAGATTTTTTATTTTTTTTACTTTATTGCAACAAGTTAGCATATCTGCTGTACCCGGTAAAACAAAATGAAAACTATGTGGAACACTTCAAAAGCTCTCCTTAGCCACACCCAACTTATTTGTATAACAGTTTCATGTTAGAAAAATAATTAGTAAACTAAAATTATAAACATAGCAGTGGAATTATTTCAAATATAATCAATACACAAATAATTTTTATAATAATACTTAATAAAAAAAATATAATAACAAAGGAAAATTTAAAAAAAAGCCTAAGTTGATGTGTGTTATGCTTTATTCTTATAGAGAAAATGTCTCATTGTATTGATATTAAATTATAATGTGTTCTTTTTGGAAAGATTTCATTGCGTGCAATGAAAGATTTCTAAATTAAAGAACACCATACTTTAAAACATATTTTAAATAATAGTAAAATTTTGTAAAGAAAAGATAGACAAAATATTTACTATTTGAGTTATGTATATTTTATTGGTATGTGTGTCCTGAATTTCCACATGTTTGTCTTTTTGACATGGAATTACATGTATTTTAAATAATAGTAAAATTTTGTAAAGAAAACAATCAATCACTAACATTAACATGTAGTAACAAGATGTTTAAAAAACAAAAACTAAAAATCGAACAACAAATTCTTTAAAAGTGTGTTTGGATGAAGAAATTTAAAATTTTAAAGAATTTTAAATTCTGAGAATTTCAAATGCTTCAATTTAAATTCCTTCATTTCTAAAATTTTGTGTTTGGATAAAAAATTAGATTTTTTCATTTTTAAAATTTTGTATTTGGATAATGAAATTAAATTTCTTCATTTTTAAAATTTTGTATTTTGATAAGAAAGTTAAATTTCTTCATTTTTAAAGTATATGCTCGTGTAGGGTCTTTTATTTTATTTTCCTTTGGAGGCTAAAGTTCAAAGGTATCTTTCGAAAATAAATTTGTGTGTTACAGCTTTTTTTCAATAGAATTACAATCAGAAAAAAAATTGACGAACGCTAAAAGAATGAGATTTATTTTTATATAATTAAAATTAAATTTATAAAATAAATATTTACATAGACGTTTATCCAAAGACGATGAAAATTCCCAAATTCAAGAGCCTTATATGACTAAAACACAGCATAGATTCTCGAATTCAACAAAAAAAACCTTCAAATTAACAAAGAATAGAGAGGCAATAGCGAGTGCGTACAGAGTGCAGGCAAAGAAAATAATGAACAAATAGTTGCGGGTGTAGCGTTTCACGTTTTCCTGAACTCTCAATCGCGTCTATGAGGGAGAGGAAGGGAAGGAGTAGGAATCGGAGAAGGCAAAGAAGGAGCAGGACCAAGAGGGCGTGTCGACGGCGAAGTCATCAGCAGCGAGCTTGGCGAAGGCGTTGAGGGTGAAGAGGGAAAGGAAGGTCAAGAGGCGGGAGAAGAGGGTGGAGGCGGCGGAGGAGGGAGCGAGGGAGGCGGCTACGGTGGAGGAGGAGGTGCGGTGGTCGAGGACTTTGAGGAAGCTGGTGTCGCAGAGCCATGACTCGAAGGCGGGTTCGAGGTCGCGCGGAGGTTTTCTGTGCACAAAAGAATTTCAAATTCTTTCCTAAAATGAAAGAATTTAAAATGCTAATATTTAAGTTAATTAAAATCTCTTATCAAAATACTCAAATTTCAATTTTTTTTCAAATTTTTATCCAAACATCTTATTTAATTGAAAAATAATTAAAATTCTTTGAAAAATTGAATTACCTTATTAAATTTCTACATTCAAACATACTCTAAAAGTTAAAGACCCGTAATGTTCACAAAGGATATTACCCAAATAAAAGATAACTTATTAAAATACAAGAATAGGAGTAGTACGATACTTTTAGTTTTTCACATAAACTAATTCTAAAAACATTTTATTTTTAAAAAACATAATTAATAAAAAATATATATATTAACTTAAAATTTTAAATTATAAAGAAATATTTTTCAACAAGTCTTTTAATCTTTTGAGTAAAAATATACAAACAAGAGATGACTCCCCTTGCTTTTGACAAATGCGAGGCTTGTAAAGTGATTTTGTCACTACAATAGATTTGAAATATAATGTTTTTTTCATTTCAAAAGTAGCGAAATAAGATAAATTATTGTGTGGCCATTTATATATCTATGTTCCAGACGATTTTTATGTGATATGTGTGGCTAAATTTTTAATTTAATTACAAAAATAATTAATAGAGTTCAACTGTATCACGTAGTAATTACTCCATTAAAAATTAATGAATTAACAATCAAATTTAGTGAATTTAATTACAAAAATAATTAATAGAGTTCAACTGTATCACGTAGTAATTACTCCATTAAAAATTAATGAATTAACAATCAAATTTAGTGATACAAAATTGTGTTTCCTTTGTTATATTTTGGCCTTAATTTCTAGTGATAGATTTTTCTTTTCAATTATAGAGATTACTTTGTAATTAATTTTAATTTTTCTATACGTGAAAGTGTGAAACTCCTAAAAAAATTTCATTCCCAATATCATGGGAGAACTATGGAATATGCTATATATGTTCTGTTTTCAGACCCTATCTTAACAAGACGAACTCTCGCTCCACATTTTTCTCCCATTTCCCACAGTAGCATATTCAGTGTCCATTTATATCTCATCTATGAACTGGACCCATCAAGGTAGTTGACAACCAGAATGTGTTTTCACTCTCCATTTCCATCTTGTTGGTTTGCATGACTTGTTAAATGACACCAAGGTTTGGAAGAGTCAGCCACATTTCGAATTTACAAGCCTAAAGATGTTCTTGATTGCACCGATTAATTACTCTGCTTGAGAGCAAATGCAAGTTGAGCATGCTAACTCCCATTTGCAATCTAGAGTTTTGGTTTTCCTTAACTTTATAATGCTATTCGTCATAGAAGAAAAGGTTTGTACAAGATGGAAGTAGAAAATCATTTTGAAATGGAGTATAAATATTTGGACAGCTAAGCGAAGTTATCTGATACCATCAAAATCAATTATAATAAGAAAGAGCCAAGCCATTTATCACATCTACCTTATCATTGACTTTTTTATATTCGTTTTCTACTTATGTAAACAAATAAAGAATAATTATATTTACTTTGCCTATTTTTAATTACCTATTCAAATAATATACAATTTCTATTTATCTTTTTTCTTTCTATTTTATTTCTTTTGTCCTTGTTTCTTCTTACATCCAAGCAAAGTGTTTATGTTTATGATTCTCAAGTTATGAAGCATTACTATTATTTTTATTATTATTATTCCAGATGGATAAGATAGAGTATTAGTATATTTGACTCATAAATTAAATATATCAGTTTTATCTTCGAAAAAGGGAAATTTTATTGTTATTTAATTTTATATACTCGTTGAAAAATAGTTTATCTGAGCGTATTTAACAAGCTATTTGTATTAATTAATTTATAGCTTATTTGACGATCGTATGAACTTATTTATTCAAAATAAAGATTTTAATATAAAAAGTATTTATTACTTTTTATCTTGTAAGATATAATTTAGAAAGAAAAAAATAAGCAACTCCCCTGCCCATTTACCATTACTAGAAGGTATTTTTTTAATCCAATATTTTCTATCTCTCAAACAAAAATAACAAAATAATATTTTTTATTTTCTCCGTTTATTTCTATCAATTTAAACACAGTATAAATTCTTACCAGATTGAAGTGGGTAGGTCCAATCCATCACGGGTTAAAGACTAAAGTAACACAGACATGCACTGATGTACGTAAGGGCCGGGCTTTGTTATTCTCACTCTCATTTTTGTTGAGTTCATCTCCAACTGGTCTTTTAAAATATATTTTTTTGACAAAAATATCCTTGATGAAAACACGTATCTGTCATGTATTTCGACAAATACATAAATATATGTTTTATAAACTGTTTCTTCTTTTGTATTAGTAGCTTTTGAATTGGAATATTGCAAAGTAGCTGTGTAGTTATTCTTAAAGATAAAAAAAAAAAAAGACATTCGTGTTGAAAGTGGATACTTATAATTTTTCTTCAGTATAAACTTTGTTTTAGACCACTTCTTGAGTAATGAGAACAAACGAATAATTTAGAGAGAAAAGGTTGAAGGATGAATAGAAAAAAAAAATCAAATATCACTAATATGACATTCAAGTTCAATCAACGTAAAACTTGATAACTCTTCTCATTCAATCTTGTTCCAATTCCTTGTTAATAACTAGTAACTTGGTTTAGGTGTTAGAACCTATTGTTTAAGGTTATCTAATAGTACAAGAAAAATAATCTATGCCTACATATGCATTTTGCCTATACACATGAATTAGTGTAGATAAAACTTAAAAATACTTATACCTTTCAGTAATTAATGTAGGTAAAACTCAATGACTTATACCTACTATTATTTGGTGTAGGTGAACTCATTAAAACTAAAAAAGATTTTTACCTACAATTACTTTGTCTAGGTAAAATTTCATAAAACTTATACTTACAATTGATTATTATAGGTAAAACTCAAAAGGATTATTATTTACAAAAATCTAGTGTAAATGAAACTTCACAAAACATATACCCATAACTATATAATGTAAATGAAACTTCCTTATGCCTGTAATTATTTGGTATAGGTAAAACTAAAATGATTATAATACATTTATTAATAAAAAAAAATTATGACTAGCTAATAACTACGAATAGGATCATAAAATCCTTGTAAGTAACGGAAATAAGATATTCTAGTTCTGTTGATAGCCTTGGGCAATTAAAATTTATAGTTATCACAAACAAATACTACTTATAGTTATCACAATAATTATACCCTTAGTTAGAAATGTGTTGCACTGGTGATTTGGAGATATTGGTGTGACATCTAACGAGAAAAATAGAATAGCAAATTTCATATAGTGAGTAACATCCCTAAAAATATTATTTTTTTAATAAAGTTTAATAGTTGATCCATAAAGCCATCTAGCTGAACTCATGTAGTAGAATATAACTATTGTGGGAGGATACCAGTAATTAATATATATTTAAACTACAGTGACTTTGTATTTTATTTATTTTTTTAACATTTTGAAGACATAAATATAATAACAATTTTTTTTGGCTTTTTTTTTCTGTCATCTGTTAGCTATATCTCAAATAATATTTTATCCCTTTCTTGCATGTCTCAAATGTTTGACATTTCTAAATTCTAATGCAATTTAATTTACAATAGAGCATTGATCACAAGCCTTTTTACCTGGGAATTAGGTTAATAGATTATTAGGAAATGATCATAAGCCTTTTTAGCGCTTAATGAGGGAGAGAAACTACTTTTACTCGACTTCACTTTGAATCAGCAATTCTCCTGGTTTGGTGTTAAAAGCATAACCAGGGGGGGTAATGTTTGGGAAATTTAATTATTAAAGTGGGTGTTTAATTGACCTGTTATGAGTTATTTTTGTCAGATAGAATGTAAGAGATGCTATTGTGAGTGACATATTATGTTATTCGTTTGACATGTAACAGGAAGCGCAATCTTAATACATTTCATTGTTGTCAGGTATTTAATGTCGACTAAGTTGACTCTAAAAAAATGAAAAGTCGATGCTAATCATATTTTATGAGATGCAATAAATCCTTAGTCATTTTGTATATTTTTCTTTGATTTTTTTAAAAGTAGTTTTTATGGTATTTGATTTATTTTATATTTTCATTTTAAACTTATACACGGTTATTAATAACTATAGAACTATCATTTCTTATCTTATTTATTGGTTTTAGGATTTTATGAAATTTTATCATTATTTTTCTTACAAAATCATAAAAATAAGGGACAATAATATGACATTATTTTTTATTAGTGAACACATTCGTGCAAGCACGCACACACACATGTATAAACTAAAAGTGAAAACAACAAATAAATAAAAAATTACTTAAAACTCATCATTTAATATATTTTTTTTGTTTTCTCTAATAAATATAAAAATAACACTATTTTATTTAAAATTTTAGTATAAAAATTAAAAAATAGTGAAACAAACATTAAAAAGTATGAACAATCAAATCAAACACCAATGTTTTGAGTTAAAATGGTGAGAGTGATCTAGTCATTAAACATATATATTTAACGTCAAATTTTCTTTTTTAGAGTTAGTTTGAGTAACACTAAATACCTATTTAATAGATAAAGATGGAACATACTAGGATGATTAAGGTGCTATAGGACAAACGAAAAACACAAGTATCACCTCCTAAACCATAGTTAGGAAAAATCAATCCTACATAAAAATAGTTTTGTAAAACTATCCATTTTAGTAAAAAAGTGATTTTATTTCTCTCACTTCTCAAAGTGTGACCCAAGAGTTGTGGATGTAAGTGGGTTGAGTTTGGTCAAACCCGTGACCCAACCCAATCAAATTTGAATGGGTTGGTTTGGGACGATTTTCTTAGAAAAAAATGAAACCCAACTCAAATAAACTTATTTGTAAACGGTTTAGGTCGAGTTGAGTCAACGGGTTAAAATATTTAATTGTCTATTTTTTTAAACGTAATATTTTTTATAAGCAAATTTTTTAATTAAATAAAGTAATGAATTAGACACAATTGTTTCTTATTAGATTTTTTATTAATTTTTTTGTGATGTTGTTACACCCCGCTCTACTTCATTGACTCCTATCTATCTATATATTTATACATGGGGGATGAAAAATTAAGCATGTCATATTCAAGATAAAGAGTTTCAATAATCATAATGAAGATGAGTTTCAAACACTTTTTTCTACCAAAACCAACGAGACAACTTACTTTTTGTAAATAGATTCGAAATATTTTTAAAAACTCATCTGAAGTGGTTTTAATCAATAAAACATTTGTCGCTTTGATCCTAAAAGTTAAGAATGTGTTAATAGTTACTCAATTCAGGTCAATAAGTTTATGTAATGAATAATCAATAGTATTTAATTTATAATTATATATATATATATATATATATTACATATATTATTATTAATAATAATTTAATGAGTTCAAATATTAAAACTTGTATTTCAATCCAAAACTTAATAAATTCAATTAATTTATTTAGAATCTCACTAAAATATAAAAATTACCCAACCCAAATTATTTATATTAATTTGGATCAATTTAAATTAGCACATAATCTTGACCCACTTACACCCTGCTAAGAGGAGTTTACACAAAAGAAAAAATATACACTTTGTAGGTTACTTACACTAATGTCCTGAATTTTAGCTGAAATGACATTGATTTGAAGGACAAATTGATAATTGCACAATCAATTAATGCACCAAAATCCCCTGTGAGATTGATGACATCATTTTGACAGTTGAAAATTACATACCAAACTGTAAATTATGTACTTAGGACTTGGGAATACATGGCACCCCATTGTTTTCCAGAATGGTTGTTAGTTCCAACAAGAGGAAAACAAGATTTCCATTTTCCCCCGTTGAGTTTTGAAGCAACGAAAGAAACAAAATGGAAACAGTGCTTGTTGAAGAGAAGAGACGGGAGCGGGCACATGGAGGTCGTACTTTACCCTTCAACATCCTCACACGTTAGCTCCAACAAACATCTCATGCATGTACAGTAGTAGTAGTAGTTCTATTTCGATTGAGTTTGGTACGCAGTTAGCGGCATGTTATCTTCATTTTCCAAACAAAAATGCAAACAAAAAACCTATTTTACAATTCCACGTATGTGTTTTGCATCTCCTTCGCAACTACAGTGAGCTCTATTTTTATTTTTTTATTTTTTGAACTATACCGAGCTCTATAGTAGATGCACATACACCTAGTGAGCTCTATATCCAGGCACTTCAAAATATTTTCTCCAGCTAAACATATAAAATATTATTAGTAAGTACTATTTGTATTGTTACCAAAAACAAAAAACTATGTGTATAACATAGATAAAGTATTTTTAAAATTTAGTTAAATAAATAAATCTGAAATCTGAAAAGGTGTAGATTAAAAATATTTAAAATTCTGAAAATATACATAATTGATTCAACGCATATCATTCTTTAAAAGGGAATAAATTAAGAGATTCTACCGTTTTTTACAAAAAAAACACAGCTATTTTCCACCGTTTATCAAATAACTCTCTTAAATACACACTAAACAAAACAAAAAAAAAAACTCTCTTAAATTGTTTATCACTTAAAATTAGGAACATTAACTTTTCAGATAATTTTAAGGTTGGCTAATATTTTTGTATTAAAACATATGACTTTATGATTTAGTATTTTCTTAATTTACCCTCTAAAATAAAGTTTTTTACACATGATTTCTTTTTAAAAAAACTGAGACAAGCTAAAAAATTGTTAAATTATTGTTAAAGTTAATTAATTTTTTAATTTAAACTAAAGTCCTCAATCACTTGCATGATATTTTTCTCGCATTCCTCATTTCTGTAATACTTACACAATAAAATAACTTGCAGATAAATTTTGACATATCAAACATTCAAAATAATAATTAAAAAAAACAAAAGAGTAATTTTAAAATTTAAACTATCAATCATCGACGCAGCATCCGGGCAATCATTCGCCTGTCCAACTAATGTTTTTTCTTTTGTAATGAGGTGTGTCCAACTAACGTTACGTTTATGCCTTTTGTTGATTTGAAATTTTACTTTAAAAATCTAAAATAAACAATAAACAAAAAGAAAAGTAATGATATATAAATACTTTTTTTTTTAAAAAAAATTTTCTTTACCTCTTTTTATAAATTTAGGATAGGTTAATGGGTATTCATAAGATATTTTTCCAAAACAAGCAACACACAAATAGGAAATTAGAAAAAGAGAGAGACCCGATTTTTACTTAATTAATTAAGAGGAAGGAATAATTATTGGTGGAGGCTAAGAAGTAGTAGGAAGAGGAGCAAATAGTCACATGAAATTATAGATAGCTGGCAAAAGTTTGTCTCTTGGGTCAGTCACAGTCAGCCAAGTGTCTTAAACCTTTTCTTTCTTTCTTTTGAATTTCATTTCAATTTAATTTCGATTTCATTTCCCCCTTTCTCTGCACTCTGCAACTCCCTCCAATTTAGTTTGAGCCTTAGAGGCATTGTTCTTTGGTTGGATAGATCTCTGATCTGAAGATGAGTGCGTCGAGGTTCATTAAGTGCGTCACCGTCGGCGACGGCGCTGTCGGCAAAACCTGCTTGTTGATTTCCTACACCAGCAACACTTTTCCCACGGTTTCTTTCTTTCTTCCTTTCTTTCTTTGCCCTTTCTCTTCTCAATTATAACGGAAAGTTAGTTAAAATCACACACACACACACACACACACATATATATATATATATATATATATATATATATATATATATATATATATATATATATATATACATATATGCGTTTCAATTGTAAAACTCCAACAATTTGGAGTTTCCAACTGATGTTTGACTTGGTTTGGAACTTTCCAAATTTGAAGATTCACTATATTATGATTCTTATTGTATTTTGAAACATCCTTAATGAACCAAGTGATTCAAAGTCATTTAACACTGTTTATCACTTAGAGCTTATCTTTTATGTTTTGAATAATTGAGTTTGAGAAATTGATTCTGAGCACTTGACCAAAGCAGGGATGCGTTGCTACTGCTTTATTTTTATTTTTTTTTTTTTGTCAGCTTTCCAATTGATTTTGGTTTTGTTTTTTAACGAATTATGGCTTTGTGGTTTGTTTCTTTCACCCTTTTTTCATTTATGTTTTTCATCATTGATAACAGGACTACGTGCCCACGGTTTTTGACAATTTCAGTGCTAATGTTGTGGTGGATGGAAGCACCGTAAACTTGGCATTGTGGGATACTGCTGGTAATTATGACAACCAATCCACTTATATAGAATTGGGTATTGTTTTTGACAAATTGATTGTTTTTGGTGGTTTAACTTCTTGTTTGATTAACAGGTCAGGAAGATTATAATAGGCTTAGACCCTTGAGCTATCGAGGAGCTGATGTTTTTATACTTGCCTTTTCTCTCATAAGCAAGGCTAGCTATGAAAATATTGCAAAGAAGGTTCATTTCTTTCATTCAATTAGGATGGTTATATTCTAAATCAATTTCTGCGCTCAGTATGATATAACTGATTAAGTTATTGTTTTTTTGGTTTCTTCTTTCAGTGGATCCCTGAACTAAGGCATTATGCCCCTGGTGTTCCAATAATTCTCGTTGGAACAAAGTTAGGTAAGCCTTTACCCCTTTCCTTCATTGAATGGAATGGAACCAATCCAGATGATCCTGTTAGAGCTTCCTGCCTGGTTTTGGTTATTGAAATGGTTTTCTTGACTTCAAAATTCAGTTGTTCACAATTCACATCAGTCTATTGTCTCATCCTATCAAAATTATTCTATTCTTGACATTTGTTTCTCTTTGAGGTCATATGCTTCTTAACTTTCGTGCACGCACCAATCTAGAGTGTATGAAATGGTTCAAACAGTGTCTTAGAGACATTGCTGTTATCATTTTCATAAATAGTTATTCTTTCTTTATGCTAAAGCATTATCAATGCCCTGGTGTGTAATGCTCACAGAATTCTGTTTAAAATCTCTACCAAGAATAAGATGTTATCAGTTCTCAATGCTTATTGCAGAAATAAAGAGAAAATTATTCAGTTTAGCATCAATGTTGTGGAGTTGAGGAAATTCTAGTTTGATTTGTTTTTTATGAGAAGAAAATATATGGAGGACATAGTTCACAAGTCTTGTATCTATATTGTGTTTGGATGGTGCATGGCAAAAGTAGCAATTTCTTTTTCTTACCAGGATATTAGCTCGTGATCAAACTTATTTCTGTGGTGAATAATGCTTAAAAACAGTTTTCAGCCAATTGTAAATGCTTAATTTGATCTGCAGATCTTCGGGAAGATAAGCAATTTTTTATGGACCACCCTGGTGCAGTACCAATTACTACAGCACAGGTATGAAATACCATAAATTTTCTTACCCCTACCCATTTCTTTTGCTAAAGGGTGGAGGTGTGAGTTCTTAATTCAGAAATTGCATTGATCTCACATTGATGTATGTTTTCACTTTGGTTGAAGGGAGAAGAATTAAGAAAACTGATTGGTGCTCCTGCCTACATCGAGTGTAGTTCAAAAACACAGCAGGTGCAATTCTCTCACTTAACACTTATGCTGTGATTTTTTGTGCTGTTGTTTATATCACAAGTTTTCATGTGCCCCTGTTAATATCAGAATGTGAAAGCCGTCTTTGACGCTGCCATCAAAGTGGTTCTTCAACCACCAAAGCAAAAGAAAAAGAAGAGAAAGGCACAAAAAGCTTGCTCAATATTGTGATTAAGAATCAGAAGGCTTGCTCAATAGTATGATTTAAGAACCAGAGATTAATAGGAGGTATTGACTGTCTGGCCAACCTTTAATGCTGCCTCTCCATTGGTTTTTCTTGTTTTGGTCGCTATCCTTTGTAGCGAGGGCAGGAAGCTGTGTATAGTTTGGACTGACATCTTAGGCCTTATGATCAATCACATGATTACTGCCTTTGTCTCATTTCATACTCTGTAATTAAAACTAGCTCAATTACATAGCTCAGTGCCGACCTATTTCCTTCAACTACTATTATATGTTAGTAACCCACGAAAGCACTGCATGCTTGTGAATGCGGTCATATTCATATGGCATGCTTGTGAATGCGGTCATATTCATATGGCCTTTGTGATGTCTTCTATGAATTTCTTTAATGGTTTTGGGCAGTTGTTGCACATTTTAAACTTTTTACACTTAAGGGGATGTTATTGAAGGATAAAATTTCACCTTGGAGCATGGGATGTTCCATTTAAATATTTACATAGCTGCACGTGTTCTTGTATCTGTGGATCCAGATCTCCTGCAGTTACATTTTTTAACTGCACAGATCTAATCTTTGAAATTTCTTGTCAAATAAAGGATGGAGATGAGTAAATTTAATTTGTACTATAATTAAATTTCTCAACTGTAGAGTGTAGAGGACTCAGTTTCAAACTAAAGTTAATATGAAGTTGAACTTATTTTCTTAGCTCAAAGACTCAACTTAAAATCATGAGTTACTTGAACTTTAATGAATTTTATCTTAAACCGCTTAGTTAAAAATAATTTATTTCTCCCAAAAATTAAATAAACGTATAAATACATATTAATACGAATTTTTTAAATATTTTTCTTTAAGTGTGTGTGTCTATCTATACTCTGCATATATATCAAACTGATTTGGGAGTCTGTATTAAGCACATGAAAATATGAACCTTGATTTTATAATTGAGTTAAAATCATCATAATATTAGAACGTTGACGAATCGAGTTGCGATCACATTGAGTTACTTGAACTTTGATCCTGCCTTGTGCAATATAAAAAATGTTTAGGTATAACTAATTTATTATATATAATTTCTGTCTACATAAACTTACATATAGATGTCAATATATAAAAAGAAAACTACCACCAATGTCCTTTCGAACCTGAATCTGGGATATGCAACATAGTCAATGTATAAAAAATTTAAATTTATCTGAAAAATAAGAACTTAAAAAATTTAAATAGGTCAAAAGATGGTAAATAAGAAACGAATAATAATTTTTACTAATAATATTGTGAGCAAATAATACACAACTCTATTTAAACGTTTGTAGTAGCAAAATCAGTCACAGTTAAAGCAAGCAAAAAAGGTTTACACATTAATCATGATATTTCCACAACTATAAAAAGTAAAAAATTAATACAATATATTATAAAATTTATACTTCTAATTTTAACTATTATAAAAAAGGAAAAAATCATATTGTAAAATTAGAATAAATAAATGTAGAGGACGTTGTAGAAGAAAAAATATATGACCATTTCAATCTCTAAAGTTTCAATATAATAATGTTCATTCAAACATACTCTATTTTTAAATGAGCTTTAGTTAAAAATTAAAAAATAAAGGAAGAAATGCTATCTAAATGCATTTGTTGGTCTATCTAATATTTTCTTTTGTCTATAATGAAGCGCTAACGTTATGGTTTGTGCGTTTTGTTGAATGAAAATAATAGTATTTCAATTTATAGAAAAAAATGAATAAGTTGTTATTACATTGGTCGGGAGCGGAGCAAGTAGTAATAATTTGTGGAGGATACATTAATTTAATAATAATAATTATCATATGAATTTGAAATAGCTGGCGAATGGTCCTCTGTGTTGTGGGCCAGTCACAGTAAACCAAGCCCGTGTTTCAAACCTTTTTCTTTAGCATTCTTCTTTCTTTCTTTCTTTTGAATTTGATTCGGCAAAGTTGATTTCAATTCAATTTGATTTCCCCCTTTTTCTTCTCCACGTTTGTGCCTGCAACCTCAAATACCGATTAGGGTTCATGCTACACTGAACTTGGTTTCGGTGTTCCAAGTTAGTTAGAGGCATTGTTGCTTGCATAGATCTCTGATCTGAAAATGAGTGCGTCGAGGTTCATTAAGTGCGTCACCGTCGGCGACGGTGCTGTCGGCAAAACCTGCTTGTTGATTTCCTACACCAGCAACACTTTTCCCACGGTTTCTTTCTTTGCCCTTTCTCTTCTCCATTATAACTAATTCCAGTTCAATATAGATATATATGCGTTGCAATTGTAAGCACTGTTATTAAAATCCATTAATTTGGAGTTTTCCAGTGGTGTTTGGCTTGGTCTGGAACCTTCTAAATTTGGAGATTCACTATGTTATCATCGTTATTCTTATTATTCCTGTAGTTTGAAATGAATATAATGTCCGTACACCTTAATGGAGCAAGTGCTTCAACATTATTGGCATTATTTATTACAACTTAAAATATCATGTAACCTTGATGGTTAGCGTTTATTTCTTCTGCTGAGTCTGAGAAATTGCTTGTAATTTGATTAGGAGCAAAGCAGTTATTACCTTATTCGTGCTTAGAAGGACTTACAAATTGTAGAGTCTAAATTTGTTCTTATAAAATTTTGACTAATGAATAGTGGTTGTCTAATACTGTTAAGGGACTAATGAATATTGATTTTAGCTTATAGGCTGCATGGATGCAGTGATTTTACTTTATTCCTTTTGTCACATTTCCAACTGATTGTTTGTTCTTTGACAAATTATAGGCTTCACGGTTTCACCCTTCTCTGTTTATGTTTGTGTGTCAATAATAGGACTATGTGCCCACCGTTTTTGACAATTTCAGTGCTAATGTGGTGGTGGATGGAAGCACCGTAAACCTAGGATTGTGGGATACAGCTGGTAACATGGCAAAACAATTCAATTATATAGTTTTCAGTATCATTTTCTGCATATTGTTTGTTTCTGATGGTTTAACATATTGTTTGATTAACAGGTCAGGAGGATTACAATAGATTAAGACCCTTGAGCTATCGAGGAGCTGATGTCTTCATACTTGCCTTTTCTCTCATAAGCAAGGCTAGCTATGAAAATATTGCAAAGAAGGTTTATTTCTTCGGTTCAAGAATTCAATTAGGATGGTAATTATTTAAATCGATTTCTTCACTTAGTATATATAACTGATGAAATTATTGCTCTTTTGATTTCTTCTTTCAGTGGATCCCTGAACTAAGGCATTATGCCCCTGGTGTTCCAATAATTCTCGTTGGAACAAAGTTAGGTAGGTGTTTACCCGCACCCTTCATTGAATTGTTTGGCATATGCTATTTACTAACCCATATGACCACGTTATAGCCTTGTGCTTACCTTTAGTTATTTAAAAGCCCTGGGTTTTCTTTTCTTAGCTTCAAAGCACTCATCAGTTTATTACTTTATCATATCAAGTATATTCTGATTTGTGGCATTTTTAGGACATTTTCTTAATTTCTTTATTCACACACCAACCTAGAGAGTATGAAATTATTTTACCAGTGTCTTGGGAGTTAATGATCTCACTCTTTGGTTATGCTTGAATGCTTAAGTAGTAATAATGCCCTGGTGTATACTACTCACATTATTTGGATTGAAATCTCGCTTAAAATAACTTTTTCTCAAAGCTTATGCAGAAATGAGGAGAAAATAAATTGGATTTGCACAAGTGTAGCAGATTTGTGGGAATTCTAATTTGTTCTGTGAGAAGAAAATATATGCTGGACAGAGTTCGTAAAACTCATGTCTAGGAGTGTGTTTGTTTCAAGTCATACAAATTTATTCCTGGGAATGTGAGTTGGGAATAAATCACTCCCATTGTATGGTACAAGTTATAAAAAATTATTCCCGAGCATAATCTATTCCCATGAATATATATATTATACATTATTTCTCCTCTTTCTATTCCAATGTAAAAGGGTGGGAATCCTATGTTCCCATGGGAATGGAAGTTATTTCAAAAAATAACTTCTCACTTTCACCTTATTCTATTTTTTTTTTAATTGAAATAAATTTTAAAATATTCCAAGGAATGTTAAGTGGTTACCAAACATGTTGATGGGAATAATATTCCCAGTATATTCCTAGGAACAATTTAGTCCATGAAACAAATGCCCCCTAGGTTGTTTCATGTTGGTACATGACAAAAGTAGCAATTTATTTTTCTTACTAGGTTATTGATAAGTACCCAAGCACTTGGCAAACCCTTCCTTAAAAGTTAGCTGTTGGTGTGTGTGGGGGGGAACCAAACACTAGTCCACAGAGCATTCCATACTACCTGATATGGGACTTAGGTATCCCATATACCCAAATCCCTATCAGATATTAATTCACGAATAAATTCCTGTACGTGGTCAATGCTGCATGTAACAGTTTCTGGCCAATTCATATCCAAAGTTGGAATGGTTTGACAACTCTAAATGCATGATTTGTCGGCAGATCTTCGGGATGATAAGCAATTTTTTATGGACCATCCTGGTGCAGTGCCAATTACTACAGCACAGGTACTATAAATTTTCTTATCACCACCCCTTTCTGTTGGGAGAGGGGGAGAGATATGATTTATTGATTCATAAATACATTGATCCTACCTTGATATTTGTTTTACTTTGGTGGAAGGGAGAAGAATTGAGAAAGCTGATTGGTGCTCCGGCCTACATTGAGTGTAGTTCCAAAACGCAACAGGTGTACTTTCTTATCTTTTGCTTAAAATTTATGGATCATTTTTTTTCATCTTTTATAACACAGATTGTCATGCGCTCTTGGGATGACAGAACGTGAAAGCTGTCTTTGACGCGGCAATCAAAGTGGTTATCCAACCACCAAAGCTAAAGAAAAAGAGAAAAACACAGAAAGCTTGCTCCATATTATGATTGAGAATCAGAAATTAACAGTAGGCAGTGACTGTTTGACCAATCTTCACTGCTGCCTCTCCATCAATTTGTATTATTTTGTTCCTTGTCCTCCCTCTGTAGTTTGCAGGAAGTTGTGTACAGTTTGAACTAGCATTGTAGGATCATGCCTCATTTCATACTTTGTAACTACAATGAACTTAATTATATAACTGTCGATTTCCTTTCTATCTTTATTATAGGTAGTGACCTACGAGAAGATACTGCTTGCTTATGTTCGCGCGGTCATTTTATGGACTGTACTTGTGATGTCTTATTCGTTTACATGATTTTTTTCCATTCATTTTATAAGCGTGATCATTCACATAAAAATTATGTTTTAATTATTTTATATGCACATCATATGTAAGTCATTGAGTTAAAATATTTTTGTATTTAGTTCATATTAATCATTTAATTTTGATATATTATCATTAATTATTTTTATATTGCTAATCAATAAAATTATTACATATATGATTTTCAAAATAATTATTATAAAAATAAATACTAATTAATGATATTTTATTAGACTTGAATGCTACCAAAAAATCTTTATAATATCAACATGTTAGAAGAAAAAAAATCTAATGTTATTTTTTTCATGAGTATTTATTAGGTTTACTGTAGCAAATCTTAATTGATTATCTTTTGGTGGACCTTCCAATTAGATTTTTTCTATTTATTATGTTTGAACATGAAATTTTATCTAAAGAGACCAAACTTCAGACCATTTAGGCCAACTATTATTAGTAATTCTAATATTATTTGTAATAATTTTAATATTATTTGTAATAACATGAAGAATTAAACTAACAATATATTAAAAGAATGATATAAAAAGAAATGTTTTCAACACAATTTCTGACATGTATTTTTAATATATTTAATTATTAGTTAAAATTGGTTAGAATTTAAAAATTATAAAACTTTTTTATACTCGTTTCATATTTAATGAACACCGATCACGATTTTATACTTTTTAATAAATTTTAAGGAATACAACAGAATTCTGTATTAAAAAGATTTTTGGCACTTTTCTGAAGGATAAAATAGGGTGAGAAAATATTCTGAAAAAGAGCCTTCATTTATTTATTGTTGTTGAAAAAGAAGAAGCAAAACCCTAAACCCTCAAGTTATATCCTGTTGTGGTTGTCAAAGGGTTGTGTGACGGTGAATTGGGTAGAAGAAGATGAGAGGGGTGAAGAGAGCAGTATTTGTAGGCAGAGCCCTAAGAAGCAATTCCAACACCGCCGTGTACGGTGTTGGTGCCACCCTTCATCGAGATCGAATGGCTCCCCATGGCTGCTTAACCCCATCAAATCCAAATCCTTCTGTTTCTGTTACTGGGTTTAGATACCTTTCTGCTTCTGCTGCTGCCACGTCTCTTGCCCAAGACGCTCAGACCAAGGCCTTCAAACCCAAGGAACTTGTCCTCTTTCAGTACCAGGCCTGTCCATTCTGCAACAAGGTTGCAGGTGAATAATTTCCCTTTTTTCTATTCTAACATTTCTTTGATGATTACGTGTTTCAATTTTTATCTTCAACAAAATTGAATCTCCTAATTTCTTGCAGCGTTTCTGGACTATTATGATATTCCATTCAAAGTGGTTGAGGTGAATCCCATAAACAAGAAGGAGATCAAATGGTCCGACTACAAGAAGGTGCCTATCCTCACCGTTGATGGTGAACAAATTGTTGACTCTTCAGGTTCTCATTATTCTTTCCATTTCTGCCGTGCTCTATACAATATTTTGAATTCTTAATCGTGTTCTTAGCCAAAACAAACGCTGTTTTTGGCAGACATAATTGATAAGTTGATCAAAAGGATACATCCAGATTATGACCTAAATGCTGAAGAAGAGAAGAAGTGGCGACAGTATGTTGCTTATTATTTTTCTCTGATTATTTCTTTTCTGGATAACTACTTGGTTGCATACAGTTATCTCTCTTCTTTAGTAACGCATACTTACACCTCTGATGCCATTATGAGGAGTTTGTGTAGCTATAACCAACTGCTTCCATGTATGAACATTATGCTGTGACATGTTGTATAGGTGGGTGGATAATCACTTGGTGCATGTCTTGTCACCGAATATATATCGGAATGTTCCTGAAGCTCTTGAATCATTTGATTACATCACCACCCAAGGTATGGTTTTCACTCAGTTTCAATCTTGTAAACTCTCATTTTATTTTTTTACTTCCAAAAAAACAAAAAGATCATTTAATATTTAACGTATAAGCAAAAAAGTATACTGTTTTCTTTATTGTAGGTTGCAACTAATAGATGAATTAAAAGCTGGTTATGTGTTTTCTGGCTGACCTTGTACAATTTTGTAACTCTTTGAAGCATATTTCGTTTTCTCCTATGTAGTCTGATCCAGAGAAAAGTTACATAAAAAGTTGGTCATTTGACCAATCCAATTGTTCCCCACAATGCCCGCTGCACTTATCCTCTCGAGCTTGAAATCAGTGTTTTCCTGTCATTTTCTTAATATGGAGAAAATTCTTTGTTATTTTCAGTTACTTAATGCAAAGTTGATTATTCTTTAGTGACCCTAGAATATGCACGGATGGATACTAACCTGTCCCTGTTGATGCATAACGCAAAATAGACCTCTTGATTCATCAAACTGTTTTGCTTCTTCAAATTTAAGTAAACCTTATACAATTATACCACCACATCTTGAAATTGAAGACATTCCAAAGGAGGAAGATAGAGGAGGCCTTAATTTAACTGTTAAAATCTACATTAGTTGTATGTCTTTTGTTAGGCAATAATTAATTTTAATCATTCCCTTTCACTGTTTGTTACCTTCCTTATCTATCCTTTTTAACCTTTTCGGATTTTTATCCTGAAGTCTAGCATGTTATAGTGTGTAAACAATTTTAGCTGTTTCCCTCTACATCCAGGAAATTTCAGTTTTTCTGAGAGATTAGTGGCAAAGTATGGTGGGGCTGCAGCTATGTATTTTGTGTCAAAGAAATTGAAGAAGAAACACAACATCACTGATGAGCGTGCAGCACTGTATGGAGCTGCCGAACAATGGGTTGATGCTTTGAAGGGCCGAAAATTTCTTGGTAGGTTCAACTAACATAAGTCACATATGATTAAAAAAATGCTGGGTATGTATGTTACCATGAGGACTCACAAGTGCTTATATTCTTGATTTTGGCAGGTGGGTTGGATCCTAATTTAGCAGATCTTGCTGTGTTTGGTGTTCTTAGACCCATCCGCCATCTCAAGTCAGGTAGAGATATGCTAGAGCACACCCGGATTGGGAAATGGTTTTCTCAGATGGATCGTGTGGTAGGACAGTCTTCTAGGGTGAGTGAGCAGAGCTAGAAAAACTATAGTGAGTTTCAACATATGAATTGGTTAGGTAATGCTATATGGGTGAAAGAAATGACTTTTATTCTACTAAGTTTGGTGAGTCTTAGTAAGCTTTAAATGCTTTGCACTTGTAATTTATCTTGTGGCTATAGTGGTGATTTGTGATCACATACTGTTCTGGTAAATCCGGGTATGTATTCAATAAAAGAGTTTAGCTCACTCTGGGACAAGCACAAAAATCTCTTCTTTTCAAATTGTTTCATTATGATATTGTTGGACAGCAAAAATTGACATTTTCTGAAAGACTAGCTTAGGGAGTAAGGGTCTTGCTGATTCATATATGAAATCTGGAATGATAATTCACACTCGAGTTTTCTTAGGGGGGGAGAGAGAGAAGAAATACACACAGATACAGAAGGATCAGGGATGCCTCTTGAGAGACTAGCACATATAATAAGATATAACGTGTGACATTCGATCAGTATAGGATACAACTATCCTTTGGATAAGCTTGTCTTGGAGCAGTTGTATCTGTATGGCCTAGAAAAAATTGTTTCAATAGGAACTAGTCTATGATTTCGTGAATTTGACGGGTAATTATGAGTTTTTCTATATTTGTATTTATGATATTCCTTTGCCAAAAAGAAAAGGGAAACATCATAACTTACAAATCTATAATAGGTTAACATTGAAAAGGAAAGTGCTAATACCTTTCTTTAAAAATATCCTTATTATTTTTCTCTGATTTTTATCTTTATAAATATTTAAACATAACCATTATTACCTTTTAGTTGTCAATAGATATTTTTCATTAATGTCATGTGTATGAGAAATTACATATAAATATGTTAAATAGTGAATTGGTGAAAAATAATCAAGACCCAAAAATTTATCGGTTGACAAAATTGAGTATTAAATCAAAATTGTAATTTTTTTGAAATAGGTAAGCTAAATGTCTTTATTTTAATATACAGGTCAATGGAATGGGCAAAATAAGTGATTTTAATTTCTCTCTTCACCCAAAAAATATACATTGAAATTAATAGTGATTTTGGAGGAATTAAAGCCAAAAATAAATATTTACATGATTGTACTTATTAAAATCCAGAACTCACATATGTTAGGGTGGACATGGTTAAGGTGGGTTCTCGAACTTTATGTCGATCGAGAGTGATCTTTGTTAAGAGAACAAGAGGGAAAACATGCAAAACAAAAAACTCAAATGCGTAAACGTAAACTCAAGTTAATGTGGTATTTATAGGAGTGGAACGAGATTCTTGTTTGTTGGAATTGTTATAATCATTGTCGATAATTTTTGGTGTATAGATAGTAGCTAGTAGCATGTAGATAATGTTAGAAAGATAAACAATAGTTTAGAGACAAAAACAACTAGATAATTATACGTTGTAGATAATGTGTTGGCTTTATAGATAATTAACATTCTAATATATAAGTTAAAGATAATATGTTAGGGATCAAAATAAAAAACATGTTTGTTTTATCGAGATTAAAAAATATTTAAGCTAATATTAATTCATTTTTTTATTTTTTACTCTATATTTATTCATGATGAATAGATTATATATACTCATTTATTTGTTTGATAGGTTAAATTAAGAGTCATTTATTAATGGGTGTATTTGGCATATTACTCATCTAAGTATGATTGACAAATATCTTTTTTAAGCATTTCAAATTATTCATCTTTTATTTTTATTTATATACTTATCTTCCTAAATGTTTTTTTAATTTACCCTCCTTTATTTCTACCTTTAAATTAAATTCCAGTGATTTTTTTAAAGAATGATCAATATTTAAAAATAACCTTATAAATAACTTAATTTGTTAATTATAAATTCAAAATATAATTTTTATATTTATTATAAAATTTAATTATAATATAAGGTCATTTTTAACTATTAACTGTTTTTAAATAAAATTATTGAAATTTAATTAAGAAATAGAGATAAAGGACGGTACATCAAAAGAAATAGATAATTAAAAAATCAAATATATAAATAAGATAAAAAAGGTAATTTGAAATAAGTGAGAGATTTTTTTTTTTTGTAAAAATAATGTGTGAAATATATTAGTATTTCACAAATAAAAGAGAGAAAACAGTAATGTGTAAAAATAATCATAGATAAAATAAAGAAGATTAAAATCTTACCTTTTAAGTTATATAATTTTTTGTACAATAAGTTATATATTGTAATCTATAACAGTGAAATATTAAATGCAAAAATTAAATTAAATTTTAAATGCCTAAAACCTAATCATAAATAAAGATAAAAGAAATATTGAGCAAATAGCAACTGAAGTAATGAAATTCAACTCAGTATCGAAGCCCGTGGAGCCAATAAAAAGCGTGTTCTGTTGCAATTACCGTATTTGTTTCTCCTTGGCCTGCAGTCTCAACGACATTGCGCAGCACCCAAGTTACTTCTAGAACCTCCGTCTTCCACGAATTACACCCCCAAACCACTTGCACATCAATCTTCATCCTCTTCCTTCCATTCCTCAAGAACCCTAATCCCAATCAGCCATGCAGCAAGGAGACTACACCTCCGCTCCATCTCCATATTATCAATTCCCTCATCTCCAAAACCCCAATCCCAATCCCGATCCACACCCAAACAACCCCTACGCTTCTGCACCTCCCTTCACCCCCAATTACGCTCCTTCCGATTACACCCCTTACCCTTCTTCCTACCCTCAAAATCCCGATCCTATTCCACCCACTGCTCCTTCCTTCCCTCCCTCTTCCTCCAACCCTAATTTACCCCCTCCTTTCAATCCTCCCTTCGATTCTAACCCTCCCTACCAACAACCGCAACCACAACAACCCTATTTCCCACCCTATGATCACCATCAAACGCCTCCCAATTACGCCCCTCCCAACACCAATTCCACTCCCTCAGTATACAACTCTGCTCCCTACAGCTACACTGGAGTCTCCTCCGTTCCTCCGATTCCGACGTACGAACCTGCATACGACGCTCCGGTGAGGCCCGATCATG
>NC_016091.4:1816046-1825493 GCF_000004515.6 Glycine max | reverse complement strand
TTACTCGGAGCCATTCCGATTTGGGATCGGATTTTTACGGGAAGAGCGTTGGTGGTGCTTCGAGATATGACGGTGTCGCTGATGATGGATACGGAGATGGGGTGTATGCTTATGAAGGGGGCAAGGTGGAACCCTATGGGGCGCGTGGCACGGCGCCAAAATCGTCGACTTGGGCGGCGTTTGATGATTACGGGAGGTCCATCAGTTTCCCCTCGCAGAAGGAATCTTCTGTGGGGGGTAAGATTGTGAAAGCGGTGCCCAAGGCTGATACACAAGAAGACGTCAAAGGTGGTGGCGTGCAAAAGTTTCGTGTCAAGCTGTTGGCAGAAAGTGGGGGTCAGAGCACCATGGATGTTCTCTGTCAGGTATGAAGAGGATTGCATTTAGAACCAATTGTTATGTTTGTTTGTTTTATAATGAAGAGGATTGCATTCAGCTGTTGCCCGAAAGTTAGTCTAGGCTTTAATATTAGCGCTTGTTCATCGGATTGAATCCAATGAATGAGAGGCTAGGATTCACGGTCAACGTGCATTGAAAACTGTAATGGACTCAAACGGAACATTTGGAAATTCATTGAGAAGTAAAAAATTATGTCTAGGATGTGGAAGCTTTAGCTACTAGCTCATTGAGAAGTAAAAAATTATGTCTAGGATGTGGAAGCTTTAGCTACTAGCTTCTTGGTATACGTGAAGAATCTCATCTGGGATGTGGAACCAAACATGCTAACAAATTGAAAAAATGACATTTGGGATGTGAAACCAAACACGCTAACTAAGTTGTTTCCTTTGTGCTGTTATTGAAATAATTATAGTCAAGCTAGGAACTAGGGGAGTGCATAACATATTTGCACAAATTTTTAATTACAAGAAAGCTTCAATGTTTTGAAATTTAGCTTTAGTTAATAAAAATGAGAAAAAAGACTATGTACTGGCATTTCAAAATAATTTTACATAGTCTTCCAATCATAAATCACCTTATATGGTAAATTTGTGGACATTTACAATAACTGCCTTAAAAGTCATACAAATGGTGATTTGTGATTGAATGACAGTGTAAAATTATTTTACTCTATCAATGCATAGCCATTAAATTCATAAAAAATACTACAGTTTATCTAATTCTTATGGTGTTTTCGTTTATATTTTGTATGGAAGTTCAAAAAATAAATAATTGCAAAATGTAGTTAATTAGTTAAGACTTGAGAGTATCCAAAGTATCTATATCATATTTTTAGATGGTTATGTGTTTGAAGTGGGTACGGCAATTATTTTGACATGTGCGTGGTTCCTCGCTGTGAGGATATTGGATACCAATTGCATGGCTAGGGGTGCTTCTTTTGTATAAGTAGGTTAACAAAGGATCTGGTTTATGACTTTGATCCAAAGTAGTAGTAATTTCAGTCCAGACGGGTTTGCTAATATATATTCACTTACTCAGCCTAACAGATTACTCTCCTGTTAATTTGAATATGATATGCTCTCTCTCTCTCTCTGTGTGTGTCTAAGATTATTCTATTCTTTCATTGTAAGACACACATGTTAGTATAAAGAAACCAACAAATCTTTGCCTTACTTATTGTTCATATACTGCTCTTTTATTACTAACTTTTGCTGCAAATTTTATTAGAGACTTGGGCTTTCATAGAAAATTCCTGATCTTATTTTTGCTTCTAAAATATGTTGGTCACATTATCTTATTGCTGCTGATCTGAACTCTGTTAACCTTTGTCTGCTCAGATTGGTTTGGATGGAATTCGCATGCTGGATCCAAATACCAGCCGGACATTGAGAATTTATCCTCTTGAGAACATAACAAGATGTGATGTGAGCTTCTTGATTTCCTTCAGAAAACTTCACTGCATCCATCAAATTAATTTTCCTAGTCAATCTCAATGTAATGTTTTGCTAATTGAATCATGCAGAGAATCGATTCATCTACCTTTGCATTTTGGTCAAAGAGCCCTGTTGACATTGAGCCAAGACGGATCAGATTGCAATCTAATAGTTACACTACTAACACACTTTTGGATATAGTGACTGCTGCAACCATACAGGTATTCAGATATTTCAACTTTCTGTTATAACAATTGTTCAGGTTTTTTATGATAACTTAGGCTAAGATGATAAATGCTTTCCGAAAAATTGGCGGAAGATACTGGCTCTGTATTTTTAACGTCACCATGGGACAAGATTTTGTTTTAAAGTTGCTTTCCCAGTTTGAGTTACCATGTAATAGATAACAAGACCAGAGGTCCAAAAGTAAAGGAAAGCAAATAACAAGCTGGATTATATCTGCTCAATAATATGTCAGAAAAATGACAGTAAAAGTTGCGCTAATAATATGTGAAAATAGATGAACAAGAAGTCAAGAATAGAAAAATACAGATGGCTCAGGCAGTTTCAAGATTGCCCGGTTATATCCCTTCCTAAATCTTAGCAGTTACCACACTTTTCATCCCCCAGTCAGCACCCCGAATCGCTACACTAATATGTAATATAATGTTTAATTACTCTAGCATAGTTAATTGTGCACATTAGTGGTAGTAGTGCAATGCCATCATGGCCATCTTAGCTACAGTGGTGCCTTGTGGCCAATCATGAACATCACAGGTGCTATGCAGGTGACATGTTAAGTTCAATTTTGTCCCTGAAACCGGTGTTTTTTTATGGTTTTATTGGGGGCAAACTTGGAAATTGCCCATCCTAGTAATCTGTTCTCTTTTAACTTGGGGTCTGCTGCTTTGTGCCACTATTTGGGATTCTGATAATTATTACTCTGGTTCATATTCCTTAAAAGCAGTTATAGTTTCTGTAATGTCTCTTGCAATTATTAAATTCTGCACAGGTTTTCTAGTTAAATAGCTTGTTGTCTTGCTTTTTCTTGGGGTCTTTGGCTACTTATCAACAACTAAATTGTTTTAAATATTGGGATTATATGTTATATATGTCTTAATTACCCTTATTTTCTTTTTCTTAATGTAGTTCAAGGAAATGGGTGGAAGCAGGTGGCCTGCTGAAGCAGTGAAACCAAATGAACAGCCTACAGAAAGAAAGAAAGGTTTTGGTGATTGGATGAATCTTATTAAACCTGCCAATGAAGAGAAGGATCATTGGGTAAACATTAGATGCAATCTTTTTTTTGGTTTCTTCCTGTCTCAAAAATAGGATCCTTTGGTTTTTAGAATAAATGTTTCCAAGTTCCAGCTATTTTCTGGTAGAGGTTTGTGATTGTTGGAACTTGTTTTTTGGTTCAATTAGTACTATTTTTTACTTTATTTTCAAATGTTAGTGGTTTTCACTCCGTTTAACACTTGCAAAGTTTCTGAATGTGACTTGATTTTAATGAAAATTAATTGACCAATCTTACCAGGTTCTATTTTTGTATAGGTACCAGATGAAGCCGTCTCAAAATGTACAGCATGTGGTACTGATTTTGGGGCTTTTGTTCGCAGGGTTGGTCTCCGTGCTTTCCTTCCTCAACTAATGTTTTCTGTTTTGTGTTCTTTGTTGCTAATGTCATGATCCTCTGTGCTTCTAACAGCATCACTGTAGGAACTGTGGTGATATTTTCTGTGACAAATGTACATATGGTAGAATTGCTCTGACTGCTGATGAGAATGCTCAGCCTGTACGAGTTTGTGACCGGTGCATGGTATGTGTAATATTTGTCTGCTTTTCAGTCAATCACATTTGATATAATGAAAATAGGGACACTGTTTTGGAATATGCTTTTGCTGTTGTATCTGCTGAGTTTGTAGTGCTATTAATTATTAAATGACCGGTGCATGGTATGTGTAATATTTGTCTGCTTTTCAGTCAATCACATTTGATATAATGAAAATGGGCATACCATGCTCCTTTTCTGTTATTCTCTTATTTTCAATTGAATTACTGCGGCCTGAACAGTTAAAAACTGAAGAAGCAATGTTGTTAAGTTTCTTATAGTTCCATTGCTGTATAGGCGGAAGTGTCTCAGCGGCTGACTAGTGCAAAAGAGTCATCAAGTAAACCTGCATTGCAGAGTCATGAGGATCTTGCAAGGAAACTTCAGGTAACTGATTGGGACATTAAACCGTTTGTTTCTGTGTTGTTTTTGTCACCCATGGAAAGCTATAATTCTTTTAGTTACTTGGGTAATCTTTTTCATGGTGGTGAATGTCTTGGCAGGAGGAGCTGGAGAGAAATCGAAAGACATCAGGTAATGCATTCTGAGTTCAATTTTGAGAGTTTGAATTGGCGAATTGTAAAATTACTATATAGATTTTGAATTTTTTTATTCACAATTTCTTAAAGGAAGCAGGTTTCAAGCAATCTGTTGTATAGATAATTTAGTTGAGATGGTTGGATTTTATTTTATTTTGTTAGATTTTGAAATTTATCTCTGCGGCTCAGTTAAGTGGTGGTGTGGTTTGTAGGTTCCAAGTCTGATGGATCTGCAAGACGGATGAAGGAAGTTGCATGTCCCATTTGCACTGTCCATCTGCAGGTTTGGATCTAGTGACAATTGCCCCCTCTTTTCTCATAGACGCATCATTACAGCATCATAATCATCATCTTCGTGTGGTGCTTTTTGTTTTGGTATTATTGCAGGTTCAGGTGCCTAGCTCGGGTTCAGAGACAATTGAGTGTGGAGTTTGCCAGCACCCATTTCTTGTGAGCGCTCATTGAGTTCAGATAAACATGAATACGGAAGCGGTGTCTACGTGTTTCATAAGTTTAAAATGCATTTGTTTTACTGATCTATCTCTTGCGCATTCATTATCAATGATTGGGATTTGCCTTCCTTTTACCATTATCTTTGGGCTTGTTTCATGTCCTAGTTTTACCTTGCATGCGTCTTTTTATTATTTTCTTCTTTTTCTGATTAAAGCTTGGTGTGCTTTGTTAGTTGTTCACGTTTCACTTAAATTCGTTTGTCCGCTTGTATAAAATAGACGCTGAACACACATATATATACATGTATAGCTATGGTGAATTCGTTCTGGTATAAGACGATTCGATAGTTCAGCTTTGAGTATACTGCTTTGCTAGAGATTTAGTAACGTCTAAAATTCGGAAGATCAACTTGGTCTACAATTATTTTGATCACTCATACGTCATGTTTTATAATGTATAGCCGAATTTCTGGTTTTTTCAACTTTATCTTTTATATCTTAGATTAAGTGGAATAACAAAACATTTAACATGGGGGTAAATAGTTGGGGTATATTTGGAATTTTGGGTGAAGGATTAGGAGGAAGTAAATCGAGGAGTTAAAAGGCGCAAGTATGGGTAGTCTTTTACTTGTTACCGAGAGTCGTGCGGATTTTTAATAAAAGCTTTACCTTTTGAGAAATTATGGGTAGTCTTTTTGGGAATTTCTACTGTTTTTTTTTTTGGAAATGTCATAAATATGTTTGGTATGTGTAAAATAATTTTTGGGAATGGGAGACATAATAATAATAATGAAAAACTTTCCCCTTTCAAGGGGATCTTATTTTTCCATCTGTTGTGGAAAAAGTTTTAGTAGGAAATTTGTTTAAAAAATGATTCATTGGGAATGTTAGATTCTTAAGTTTTTTTAAAAATATTTATAGCAAACATGGGATTTCAACATTTTCAACTTAAGATTTTTAATAAATTTAAAAGAATCTTCCTATCTTTGCACTTAGGATTTTGCTAATCAATGTTTTGAAGGCATTAATGTGAATTTGTTTAAGGTTCAGTGGTCTAATCATTGTTGAACATATTTTATATTTTTTAATATATTAAGTAATTAAATACTAAAAAAATATAATTTAAATATGTATTTCTATTTATCTTTAAAATTGGTTATTTACACAGGTTTAACATGGACTTTTACCGGTTCGAACTGTTTCTTACATGTTCTCACCATTCTGAAATGTTTTGGTGGTTTGGAATATTTGAATCGATCACCAAACTAGTTTTTGGTTGAATCAGTTGAATCGATTGATCTAGTCTTGACTTTTGAAACAATAAAAAATATTGTTTTCAAATATCTTAAGTTTCGAGTGTCTTAATTTACTCTTTTGAAGCATGCTATCTTACAATGGGTTTTGCCCATGTTTTTATTTTATATAATTAAAATTTATAATAAATAAATTCATTTAAATGTATAAAATATATTCTGAATATATAATAAATAATCTAAATTGTTTTTTAATTGTTGATCATTTAAAAAATATTGAAAGTTAATTTAAAAATAAAGATTGAAGAGAAACATTGAAAGTTGAAAGAAATAAATAGTTAAGGAAATTAAATAGTATAAAGAAAGATAAAAAGGTGATGTCTGAGATTGCTGTAATAAGAGTGATGTTTGAGATTGCTGAGAAAAAGGGTTTTTTTTTTTTTATGTAGTTGCGGGAATAATGTATAAAATGTATATTAAAATAAAGTACATTCAGAAAAATAGAAAAGAATGAATGTTTAGAATTCCTATTTTGTCTTAATCCTTTGGTTAACAAGATTTTGATTAATTTAGAATTTAGTCGAAAAGTAACTAAAGTTTAACAAAAAAATTATTTACGTAAAAAATTAAACTCAAATACTAGTTGAATAATTCAATTTTAATTTTAGTTTATATCTTCAATCACTTAGTTGAATGAATATTAAGAATTTTTCATTAAAAAGTGAGAAGAGTAAAAATATAAAACCAATAATATTATTTTATTTCTTACTAGCAATTTATCCTCTGCAAATGCAAGGGTAAATACTTTGTGTATACAATCATTTAGTTATATAAATTAAATTACTTTATTGTATTTTTTGATAAATAAAATTAATATAAAATTGCTTGAAGATATTAGTATGATAATAACAATGATATTTTAAACCCAACAATATTTGTTAGAACTTAAAATGAATTTTATTTAAATTTAAAAATAATAGCATACTCATAATAGTAATAATTAATACAGTTTACTTTAAATTTAGAAACTATAGCAATTGTTATAATTTAAAATAAAACATGATATTTTTTAAAATTTAACTTAAAGGTAATAAATTTTTTATAATAATAATTTAAAATTGAAAAAAATAAAAAAAGATCTTGAAAAATCAATCTCACTCTCATAATTTGTGTGTAAAGATCATGTGATGCAAATAGCAAAAAATATATTATAAAAACAAGTTAAATCAAAGTAGGAAAGTGAGGGTCTCAGTTTCCAACGTAGATACTCAAATTCATATTTAACCACCTTGCGTGACCAAATAATTATTTAGAGAGAATTTTTTTTTATAAAAATCTAATGATTTCTCATTGTGAAATGTTAATATCATATATAGTAATTATTCAAATTTTAATTATCAAATAATAAGTATTTTTATCAACTATTTTCATAGTTTTGTTTTTTGACATCAAATTAATATCACCTATTATCCTAAAAATTCAGTACTATTTTTTGTTGCTGACTATACTATTAAATAGTCCCGTCAAAAAACATTAACTAATAAAAAAACTAGATCATCGGACCAATGACTGATACTAAGTAATCTAAAAAAACAAATTGGTAAAGAAAAAAAAATTGATTGAGATATCGTCCAAAATCGGTAAGAATTGGTATAAAAAAATTGATTTTATAACCAAATCAAAAAAAGTATTTTTAATTTAGTAAATTCGTATGTATAAGACAATTATTTTATATTAATTTAAAATTTTATTTACTTTTTTTTACAATTTATTATAAAATGTTAAAAACATTGGTATAAAATGAAATTAATACATTGATTAAAATTTTACGCCCACTTCTGCTCTAACGTCAACGAATTCTCTACATATGTTCAACACGAGTCCTTTTTTTTTTTTTTTTTTTTTCAATTTGGTACCACTCAAACTAGGGTTTTAGACTCCCCAATTCTATCCTAAAGCATCTCCACAAATTTTCATAATTTAGATCAACTATGAGACTAATCTTAAATTGGATTAAAGTATATTTTGCATAGATTGAACTAAGATTCTGATACAAACTCAACATGCATTATTAAATGAGTTACACATTAAATTTTAACATAATTTTTTACTACGCTATATAGCATGTTAGACTAAAAAAAAAGTAAAAATTATTATTATCACTTGAGTAAATTACACATGTCTCCTTGAAATAGTATTATTAAAATTGGTCTGGTTATTGACCTGATCAATACATTGGATCATAGGTCAGAAGTCCAACCGATGAGTCACTTATTAATCTTGTTGACCTGATATATATATATATTAAAAAAATTTAAAATATACCTAACATAATGTGATCAATTCATAGTTTTATACTCCAAAATTAAATTTATTGTCATGATCAAACTATAAAATATTATATAACCATTTATTACTATAAATTACTATTATTTTGTTGGGTATTATTATTAAATTACTAAGAAAACTTTTACTTTTCACGACTAAATATAAAAGTTATTGAATGACCATACACATGTCTCTTGAAGAGATATAAAACACAAAAATATTGAATTATATCATGATCAATATAATAATAATTAGTTATTATATATTATTATCAAGATAAAAAAAACTATTATAGAAGCATATTATATGTTATTTAATAATTAACTATTAACAATTTAACATCATTTAAGAATTGAAAAAAAAAACTCGACTGGTCAAACTTGACCAACTCGGTTCAAGTCATTGAATTTGAGCAAACCCGATCGGGCCGGAACAGGTTGAATGCATTTTTGGTCCTTCACCTTAATCAGATTGCCTAGAGCATTGGATCCCTGTCGAACTATTCTGATCGGCCGAACCAGACCAATTTTTATAATTATGTCTTGAAGTTTAAAAAAATTGCACATGTATCTCTTTCTTTTGAAAAACTTACACATGTTTTCTATGAAGTTTAAGGAAATGACACGTCTTTTTTTTTTAAAAAAAAAAACTACACAAATTAGCCTCTTGAATTTTGTCTAAGCATTAAGTCATGTGCTTTAACAATTTTGATTAAAAAAAATAAAATATGTTTATTGTCTTCATAAATATGAAAATGTTCGGAATTCATAATTGCAAAAAAAAAATGTCTATTTTTTGTTCTTGCAAAATTTAAATGTTATTTTTTGATATAAAACAAGAATTGAGTATATGTAGTTATAAAAAATATCAAGTTTTTAAATTTTCTACATCAATTATATGTTCTAAACTAGATTTAGGTGCATTTGAACATACATATGTTATTGTAAAAAGTATAAGGTTTTTCAACTTTTCAGCATTGGTTATACAAAAAGTGTCTAAGTTTTTCAACATTTATATATTGATTATACATATAAGCAATGTAGAAATTTTGAAAAAACATGACATTCTACAACAACATACACACATGTTCAAATACATCTAAATCTCTTCAAGCCAAAAAGTAACATTTATATTTTGCGAGTATAAAAAATAGATAATTTTTTTGCCATGACAAATTCTAAATATTTTTATATTTATGAGGATGGAAAATAT
>NC_016091.4:1737032-1815946 GCF_000004515.6 Glycine max | reverse complement strand
TAAATAGTATAGATTTTAGAAGAAAAAAATATGTGTAATTTTCTTAAATAATAAGAAAGAATGTGTAAGTTTTATAAAAAGAAAAGAAACACATATAATTTCTTTAAATATCTGGAAAAAAACATGTAATTTACTATCATCACTTATTATGCAATATTCACGGTGAAAAGGATTAATGCATTTTCCTTCTTTGCAGGGTTTGTGTGCCTTCATGGCTGATTTTCGACATTACCTCACATGACATTGTTGTAAGAAATATAATGCCAACAACAGGCCTAATGCAGTTGACTGACACCAAACAGTCAGACTTTAGAATTTTAATATGATGTTGGCTCATTCATAAAAAAAATAATTTATATCCCAATAGGTTTAACTCAATTTGTTGAAAAGAATAGTTAAATAGTTGTGAACTTTTATATCTTCTTTCGATTTCCATAAACAAAAAGAAATTGTGTTAAGTAATTCTGTCATAAATTGATCTAAATAAACTGCTTATTCTTTTAGTGGTAAAAGCCGAAGTGGATGGATGCATTTGCAACAGGTCCGTCCCTTCACGGTGATGATGCCCTAATTAGAACCTATTTGCATTTAAAACATTGTACTCAATTGACATGATGGTTACCTACAGCCTCAGCTAAAGTATTCAATTTAGATTTGGCAAATGCTATCCGGTATCAAGGTTACTGGTTGAAAGAGTAAAAAAATATAATGAATATAGTTTAGTAACACATCTTGAATTTTTTTTAAAAAGCTAAGTTTAATTCTTACAAAATATATTTTTGATGTAAAATGATAAATTTAAGTGTGACTAAATGGTAGGTCAAAAATTAATATTATAGTTGATCTGATCTAAAGGACTGAATCTTTATATATCTCTTTTGGGATTTTATCAAGAAGCTAAAGATCTTCATTTGAGTAATTATAAAAAAGAGAAATATTTTTTTTTATTGAGAAACATAAAAATATTTTTATAATTTTTAATTAAAAAATTCTTTTAATTTTTTAACCATTTAAGGCACTTGTTAGCAAAACACCTTAGATGTTAACAACAGAATTGTCAACGAATGTACACGTCTCTGTTCCGATCACTTGGCCCACTGGCATTTCGTTGGCCGAAACAAAAACAGCCACTCACTTCATTATGGTAATGGAATATATCACAAGCAGTTGGAAAGATGATGAAATTAATATATTTTCAATTAGTAGGTGGGAGGGAAAATGAGGTCAAAGCACAAAATTGTGGATACAATGTTCCTACTTAAAGGTTATGAATAAATTAAAATAAAATGAATTATTCAAAAATTAGATTATGAAATGATGCATGCATTCAGAATATCATGTTATATTAAAGCCTATGATTTGACTTCAACTTGAATATAAAATCACGATTGAAAATACTGTCTTATCTCATAATAAGCCAATATGATAAAACAAGATTAATTATATGTCAAATAAAATATTATATTTTTTTTCCAAAGAATAAAAATAAAAATATCATATACTATTACCTGAGTTACCTTTCAGATATGAAAAAAATAATTTAAAAGAATAATAATAACTGAATTATTTTTTATTTTAAACGCTTCATTAATATATTTATTTCTTTATTTTTATCTTTTATTATCTTATCATAAATTTGATTATATTTATATATTTTTTCAATTTAAAAAATCGAAACGATATCAATCCTAAATATGGTGAGACAAGTGGCTGAGAAATCAGCCAATCAGAACTGTGTCCCCTGCCAAAATTACAGAATGTCTGAACCTCCCATACCCTGCTGTCTGGACCTGGCTACAACAGACGATCGATTTGGCTTAATTTACTAGTACTGTAGAGTACTACACTACTACTAGTAGTATTTAATATTTTTATAGTAATTATATATAAATACCTCAAAATCACAAATCCTTAAAATTTTCCAAATTAAAATCACAAACACATAATTAATACATAACTACTTGTATCGCTTTTTCTTCTTATACAGTATCATAGTATATCATTACCATTTCACCCAAAAAAAAAATAGTATATCATTATCACTTGTATTTGTACATAAATATTGTACAAAGTAAAGAGAGATATAAAAAGATAAAAGAAAAAATTATAAAATAAGATAATCAACGTATGATAAAGAAAAATATTAGGCTGGAGAAAAATTATTATAAAAATGTTATATAAATAATATAACTTCCCTAAAAAAATATAACTCTAAATATATTTCTATTTTGATTCTAATAAATTAGGCTGACTTGGGCATTAAATAATATATTGTAACATAATTTCTTAATGTATAATTTATTTTAGAATAATGATATGCCAACACTCATATTTTTCATACATCTAACACATATTTATAATTTTTTCATGTCTTCTTTCGTATTGCATCATAATATTTATAATTAATACTTATAATTTTTTATTTTTTAACTCCTTCTTAGTAGGTGTCTAATAGCATATTAGTAGGTGTTCATGAATACTTTTCTTTTGTTTTATTCTTAAAGTAAAATCGTAAATTTGGTCCCTCATTTTATTTTTAATTTTGGATTTTGTCTTCCGATAAAATTATTCACGAATTTTGTTTTTCTATTTAATCAAATTAAATCACGCAATGTTGGTCCCCTAACCTACAATTGGACGTTGACTGTTACAAAGTCATGTTGATTATCATGTGTCACGTTCTTATTGGATGATGACGGTAACGTGTCATATTCTGATTGGTCAATGAAAACAATAATGCATTTCATCTTTCATGGAGTTGACATCCAATCAGAACATGACACATGACAGTCATCATCCAATAAGAATGTAACACGTGACAGTCAACATTCCTTTGTAACAGTCAACAATTGTGGGTTGTAGGACCAACATTGTATGATTTGATTAAATACAAAAATAAAATTTGTGAATAATTTTACTGGGAAATGAAATCCCAAATTAAAGACAAAAGGAAGGAAAAAAAATGAAATTTTGCGTATTCTTAATTAGGAATATATTGTAACACAATTTCTTATTATATTATATGATCAGCTGAAAAATTGGGCATTAAGGAACTTTTGCCATCACATTTCGATGCAAATCTCCAACCAAGCGATCTCGTCACTGGTGTTTGCTTTGCATCCGGCGGTTCAGGATACGATACGATTCTCTCACATCTAAAGTAGCGGTAGGGATACTTTCAGTTTAAATTCATTGTTCTCTATCATCTCCTAATTAAATTTTGTTTAATAACACAAAAATAGTTCGCTTTTTTTTCCTCTTAATTATTGTAACTTGTTAATATTTTAATAGCAGTCATCTATATCGTTGTCCGGTCAAATAGACATGTTCAAAGAATACATAAGAAAGCTAAAAGGACTCGTTGGAGAGGACAGAACAAACTTCATCCTAGCCAAATAATATTGTTCTTGCGGTGGAAGGCAGCAACGACATTTCCAACACATAGTTTTTGAGTCATGCTAGAGAAGTAGAATATGATATATATTCGTGCTTACGTACACTGACCAAATGGTTAGGTCAGCTTCTAATTTCTTAAAGGTATTTAATTTCTCTCAGCAAATTAAAGTTTATTCAAGTTATGCACATAAATCCCTTCTGCATATGCTATTTTGATTAATTAATTGGCTTACGATGTACACACATTAATCTTTGTCACTATAATTGAAAGGAAATATATCAACTAGGTGCTCGGAGGGTAGGAGTATTCAGTGCTCCACCAATTGGGTGTGTGCCATTTCAGAGAACACTGTTTGGAGGAATAGTTAGAAAATGTGCAGAAAAGTACAATGACGCGGCCAAGTTATTCAACAACAAACTTGCAAATGAGTTGGCTTCCCTTAACCGGAACGTGCCTAATTCCAGGATGGTTTACGTAAACCTTGATGTTTGCAACCCTCTACTTGATATCATTGTAAATTACCAAAATTATGGTAATTTGAACTTCCACTTTTATTACAAACTTAGTATTTATTCGATATATTTGTTAAGAAATCATTTGTCAAGAAGTTACTAGCTGGTTTCTAAGGTATCAGGCATAGGAGAGAGTTGAGGAAAGAAATTGAGAAGTAGAAAATGATTTGTGTGGAATTAGACCCCAAATGTCTCATTAATTTCACAATAGACAATGATTCCATAACCATATATAGATCATAGATAATAGATTAATGGTGACAGATAACCGACTCTATCCGGCACTTGAATTTTTTTAATTTTATAATGACAACAATAAAATTTAAAATTGAAATCTCATAACAAATATTTAAGTCTCTTACTACTAGGTCAATATTAGTAAGTGACACCCAATTGTTTATAAATGAGTCTATTGTCCTTGATACTTGATAGTGCTTGCATGCAAAATTCTGAAGAAAAAAAACTGAAATTATATTTTTTTTTTCCATGCCTTTATAATTGCAGGATTTAAAGTGGGAGACAGAGGATGCTGTGGTACGGGCAAAATAGAGGCCGCTGTGCTATGCAACCCTTTGCATCCCACGTGTCCAGATGTGGGAGACTACGTTTTTTGGGATAGTTTTCATCCTTCAGAAAATGTTTACAGAAAGCTCGTAGCTCCTATTCTTCGAAAATATTTGTACCAGTTCCTCTGAGTTTCTTATTAGTTTTAGTTTTACAGTCAACTTCTAAATAATGTAGAGTTTGGCACTCTCCTTGCAAGACCAAATAATTAATTATTGATTTTAATTTAAATATACTATTAAATAGAAGTAGTTTTACACTAATAGAGCCAGTAAAATAGGTTACTACATATGAATTAATTTCTTCACAGGTGGATTTCAAAAAATAGTATGTCTAGTTTTGTCATCAATCTTGCAGTACGGAAATAACGATGACCAAACACAGAGGATAAAGAAAAACAAGCCCAAATATTCGCAGGTAAACACATTAAACGAATTTAATTTGGTTCAGCTCACCTAACTTACAGTTTAATTAAAATAGTATGTGGATCTAATTTTGTCATCAATCTTGGTAAGGAAATAACGATACAGCAAGTTCTTATATGGAGTGTCCCCCCAATATCAAGAATCAAATTATTAGATTTCTCATGTTAGTCAATTAATGAACTAATTGTACTTGAGTATAGTCTGAATGTTGCTGGTGATTATTGGACAATGTTATTTGATTCACCGTGTGTCAGTATTGAGTATCTGATCGATTACTGAAGTAATGCCAATAGAGTTTTTTGCAGCTCGATCGAGAGTGAAACTGAGGGTTAAATAATCAATGTCTGATAATTTTATTGACCAATGTATTAATTATATCATAAAAATCAAACTAAGTTAATGAATTTTTTTCTTAATTAATCATTAATTTTCCAAGTATTTAATCATATTCAATATTCATTCAACTAGTGCCCTAAGGTATTAATAGTCTAAAATTAAAATATAATAAATAACTTATTTATTATTATGATAATATCATGTTGAAAGAAACTATTATATTTTTTATTGAGAATTTTCTATTGACAAATTAAGGTAATATTAATCATTGAAAATTTTTAATTGAGTAAATTTGATAATGATATTCACATATATATCATCTATATACCCAATCTAATAAATGAGACATATTAATCTTTGTTCAATGAAAGTCATTACATATATATTGATCTATTTAAATTATTGATGTCTTATCATAATAATTCAACAATTTAAATTAAAATTATAATAGACTTATTTTTTATTTTTATAATCTCTATTATGATAATAAATTTTTAATTTTAATCAAGAATCTTATCAAGTTAATTATTTTTACCAAACAATATAAAAAATATAAAAATAATAATACTTTATTATTGAAATAACAATTAATTTAATTACATGATATATTAAATTTTAGACATACACGATTATTTCCAATAGGTTATTTGTGAAGCAATATATGTCATCACCAAACTCTTCCGCAATGCCGTTCATTGGATGTGCAATTATTGTTCTTTGTAGTGAGATGGAAACTCGTGCTTTTCTAGCATGTCTTCACGGTATATCCATTATTAATTATTGCCAAAAGTGGACATCTTTGTGCTCTGCTCTTTGCCTCCATAAATTCTTCCTCCTGAGGTGGGTGCTTCACTGTCAAACGTTTTTCCTTTGCGCTTTCCACTTCCATCGTTATAACTTATAAAGCTTCATGTATACTATTTGAGAAGCCCGGGTTGTTCCAAGTAAGAATATTATAAATAGGTTTTCTAAATATTTACTTGTGAAAAAAATTATTTATTTTATATTGTAGATTTGATGAGTGACGTCATGTAATTAAGAAAAATCATAACAAAAAAGACTCAAACATATTGTAGGACATGCATAGTTGTATAGAAAGTATGGATGAGTGTGTAATCATCAGCATGACTCAATAAGAAGGTGCACGACTCAACATCAACGCAAGTACAAAAAGAAATATAGTCATGCAACATTTTGCACTGCTTGACATCGAAAACTAACGAATTTGAACATGCGCATAATACGCACATTTTGCTTGTATAAATATCTATGTATAACAATGCATATGACATGTATAACTGTGCGTGCTTTTCTCAATATAGTCAAAGTGTGTCACTTTATAAAAGGACCGTTTGAAGGGTTAAAGACGACTTTTACATGGCAGAAATGCTCTTTGCTTTCATTCTCTCTCTCCTACTCAGTTCTCCTAGAGTCGTCAAGGAGATTTCCTGTAAGGAGTTGGTGCATATATATATATATATATATATATATCTTGTTAAAGGTAATCTCTATCCTTTTTTTTTCATCTCTTCTCGGCTCTTGCACCATAATGAGTATATTTTTTTAAAAAAATTATCATATTTTTAAAAAATTATTAAAATAGATAAATTGTACTTTAAAGTAAGATTTTATTATAAAAAATCATGTTCCAAAGCATGATTTTAGTATTTTAATTTTTTTATTATTAAAAATTGAAATTATATATACACATATGATTTTAACATGTTTTTTTAATTATTTTAGAAATCGTGTATTTGAACAAGATTTTGTTATTTTAATAGAATTTTTGTTAAATAGGTAATGCTTATTTTTAATTTTTTAAGAAGTTTTGGCTGGCTAATAGAAAATTCTTGAAATTTTTCAAAAAATAAGAAAAACAGAAAGATACTACATATTAAAAAAATATTTGTGGGATGATGTCTCACATGTAGTTTTTAGTATGTGGCATCGTGGTCTTTTTTGTTGTTGTTGTTGTTGTTGTGTTGATTCTGTTTGTACTTATCTTGGTTTACAACCGCGCTGAGTTGATTGGGTTCCACTTATTGTAGTATCATCACCATCATTATCGGCCTCAAAACTACCACCATCATTGTTATTATTATTTTCATCTCCATCATCATCATAATAATTGTCCATATAGGCAATGAATTATGTCGAATATTTTGTAATCTTTAATCTTTCAAGCATAATTAATTACTATATATTGTTCAACTTATAAATTTTGTCCATATACCACTTCATTTTTAATATATTATTTTTCTTTTTTGTTAAAAAGAAAACAACTGAAATCATGCACTACAATACAATTTTAATTTTTTAAAAAGAAAAAAATATAGAAGTTATGCCTTGCCATACGATTTCATTAGAAAAAAAAACTAAAATAGTATTTTAACATACAATTTCAATTCTTAAAGAAAAAAATATTTTAAACAAATGAAAAATAAAATTGTGTTTTGATATATGATTTCTTTAGTGTGAAATCGTATATGTATGATTTATTCTTTATGGTAATTTTTTTAAAAAAATTTCCATTTCTATAGTTAACCCTCTCTTTTCACTATGGATTTTTCTCATATTTATGTTAGATTTTTGGATTTTCGCATTTTTATGTGCAACTAAATTCATAGCGAAGCATGTGTAGAAATGATATGTTTCATAATTTCAATATAGTTCATGTTTTCCCTTTTCATTGAGTTTTTTTTATTGCTTTGAATCACATGTTGAAAATTGACTACTTTCAATATAATCTTAGTTAAGTATTGGATCAGTGATCGTACTGTAAAGTACCCAAAAAAAGTGATAGTACTGTAATTAATTAATAAAGTTATATAGGATAAAGCAGGTCAAGGAGTTTTCAATCATAACTCTGTAACTTCAATCAATTATTAATTTAAGAAATCTGTTGGTTCTTTATACTTTTCTTGATTGTTTTCTTACATGATCATTGGGGACGATAATTTGAGAGAAAAAAATTATATTGCATGATCGTTTAGTGTGTATTTGAAAAATCATTCAAATCAAGATGAACGGGAGTTTTTCACTTCCCAACATAGAAAACATAGAAACAGAGAGAAGTAAGGGGAAGTTTGCTTTGAGTTGAACCCCAGTTATGTTTGATGTAACTCATAAGCAAACACATTTTTAGTGTTAGTGAATTGAGCATAACTTATTGAGAATTAGGAAGAAACATAAATTTAAAGAAATTAAATAACATTATTGATTGTATTGATTAAACCAAATATCCTAGATCTTCCATAATTGATGTAATCTACTTGCGTTCTCGAAAAAAGTTCTCCTTTTTCTTCATTGATTGACAAATAATAAAGATGAATATTTAAAACCACAAAAGATTATCTTACACGGATTCTAGCAAGTACTGACCATAATTATAAGAGTGTGGTTTGTTAAAATATGAACTAAGATAATGTTCTGTGGTCATAGGCATTCATCTTTAGGTCCACCCAAGAAAATAAAAGAAAAACATTATTCGATCTTTTATTATTTGCCAATCAATAATACACTAGCTCAACTGCAAACTGAATGGCATTGAATTGGATTTAAATAGAAGTGTATAGCTGTAGTCTCCATAGCCCATACTCCTTTTCTTTAAAAAAAAATATTAGTACCGAAATTCATATTTATATGAATAGTATAACTTTAATACTTATATTCTTATTTATTAGGTTCATATATACTTTTTTTTAATGAGTTTTATATTTATAATTTTTTTGTCATTATGATTTTGATATGAAATATCAATCAATTTTGTGATAGATTAACTTTTGTCGAAAAATCTTATTGATCGCTTTTAAAGAGGATCTTCTATTTCAATCACCTTTTTTTTATCTATAATGTTAGACTTTACTTAAGGAGATCGAGATCAGTCATATTTAGACTAACAACTTGTTGGTCTATATACTTATGTTTAAATACTCATTGCCTGCTTTATGGTTAATCAAAATTAAAAAATACCAACAAGTCATTAGTTCGAGGATAATGGATTTGATCCCCTTAAACAATGTATTAAATTCAAATCTTGTAAATGAAAAAAATATAATTTGAAGGAAAGAATCTTACTAACTAGATTTTTCGACAAATATTAGTCATCCATAAAATTGATAGATATTCTATACTAATGTTTAAAAAATTAATATTTTGAAATTTTAAATTCTAATTATAAAATGTAACAAATGCAAGTACGGAAAGTATGAATAAGATCAGGTATTGTAATACCTACCCTCATCGTACTCATAAAATTTTATGGCGTGCGTGTTTTTGTAAGCTATATAATTTCTATATTTTTTTCCAACACTTAGCATTTAAAATTTAATTTAGCTATAACAAATATATTACGTAAGTATGAAGGATTAGGCACTATAATATACCGAAAATCATACACACCATAAAATTTTATGGTTTAGTAATTATGGATAGGATTAGGTACTACAATACCTACACTTACTGTGAATGTGGGTTGTTAAGTTATAATACCTGTATTTTTATGTACACTTGAACACTTAAAATTTAATTTGTAAAAAAAATATGTATCTCTTCAATTTGATATGATATGACAAGAGTTAATATTTAAAATTCCATTTTAATTATTTACCAAAAAAATTAAATTAGATTGAGTAATTGTATTTGAGAAATATAAATATTTAAATAAAATAAAATTAACGAAACGAAATAGTTAATATAAGGCAATTAACATAGTTTAATAAAAAGAAATAAAATGATTTAAAAAAAAAATCAAAATCGATTACTTAAATTTATAACATAGAATGTATGTTAACTTTTCGGTAATGAGAGCAAGAAAAAATATATCACCAAGAAATCTGTCCTATTTTAAAATAAAATAATATTTATTTAACATTTTTTTAATTCTTAACATTTTCAATTTTGTTTAATAGATCAATTTTTAAACCATTTAAAATAGAAAGATTTAAATTCATATATTTTAATTCCAATTTGATTTTTTTATTTTCAATTAGTTAAGTATTTAAGTTAAACTCGTATTAAAAAATTTATATTTTGCTTATATTTAAAAATATTGTATCGCTACAAATGGAAATAATCAGAAATTCAGAAGTGCAATTTGGCAATTGGTAAGTGGCAACTACCTGAGCAATGCAGGTACGACGAGTGGCGTCACAGTCCAATCACCTCAAATCTAGCACAGTAGCACTAGTGCCTCAACACTATTCACCACTTTTTAAATCTGTTATCTGTAACACCTAAATAGTTGGAGCATGGCTATATTTAATTTAATTTAAATAAATGTGGCCCCGGAAATACACGTGATTGTGAATAACAAGATCGCACTGCCCTTTTTAACGGTATATGCCTAAGGAGCTTTCAAGGTCACCGAAAATGATCAAAGAAAATAAATGAGGCTACTCATTAATAAAATTAGAATATTTATACAAATTCTTTAATGTTATATTCCAGTGTAATTTTTGTACACACATAGTAAATCCTATCCTATTTTACGAAGAGAAAAAAAAAAAAGCTGACGACAAAATTTTTCCTAGGGTGCCCTGAATAATGATACAGGTCTAGCTTTCCACAAAGGCAATCAATTCTATATTTATTTGAGAATTTATACGATCGAATTTGATTGGAGTTTTATGTGTGACACACTCATCTTTGAGAATTTATACGATCGAATTTGATTGGAGTTTTATGTGTGACACACTCATCTTTCTACTTTATAGTTGAGCTTGAGATTGTTAGATTTATAGTAATTTATCATTTAATATTTACTATATTATGTTTATTAGTTTGTTAAATAAAGTCCTATTCTTTAGGGAAGTGGAGTAGTACATATAGGAATTAAGATTTCTCTCTGTTTAGTTAGTAGTTCATGTTGTAGGTCATGTAAAACGTGGATTTGTTATAGTTTTAGTTAAGTTTCAATTATGTAAGGCTATATAGTCAACATTTGCTTTCAATTAATACATCATTCTCTCCAAAACTTCTATGTTTGCTTTCAATTTCAACAATTGGTATCGGAGCTTCATTATTGGGGCCTGATTCATAGTGAGTGAGTGCGAGAGAAACACTGAATATGTGCATCAGGAAAGAAACTACAATTGTCTTTCAAGTACAATAAGTTTAGAAGAATGGCAAAAAGTGATAGTAGTAATTTTGTGCAGCCTGTTATTTCCAAGTTTGATAGTCACTATGACCATTGGACGATGTTGATGGAAAACTTTCTTCGTTCCAATGAATATTAGAGTCTCATTGAAAATGGGATATTGGTGGTGACAAATGGAGTAGAGCCAACAGAGGCACGACACAAATCGATTGAAGAACAAAAGCTGAAGGATTTGAAGGCAAAAAATTACCTCTTTCAAGCAATTTCTCGTGATGTGCTTGAAACAATCCTTAACAAGGACACTTCTAACGGTATATGGGATTCAATGAAGCAGAAATTCCAAGGTTCAAACAAGGTCAAAAGGGCATAGTTGCAAGCTTTACGGAGGGATTTTGAGTTTCTTCATATGAAATAAGGAGAAACAGTGAATGCCTACTTCTCTCGTACTCTAACCATTGGTAACAAAATGAAAGCTCATGGTGAAAGTATGAGTGAAACAACCATTACTGAAAAGATTTTGAGATCATTGGTCTCAAAATTTGACTATGTGGTATGCTCAATTGAAGAATCAAACAACCTAGATACAATGACAATTGATGAGCTACAGAGTAGTCTTCTTGTTCATGGGAAAAGGATGAGAAGCCATGAAGAAGAATAACAGGTTCTAAAGATATCCCATGAAGACAAATCAGGAAGAGGAAGAGGTAGAGGTATATTTAGAGGTGGTCGAGGCAAAGGAAGGGGAAGACAACCCATTAACAAAGCTGTCATTGAGTGTTTCAGATGTCACAAGTTAGGACACTATCAATATGAGTGTCCAGATTGGGAGAAAAGAGCCAACTATGCTAAATTGGAAGAGGAAGAAAATGAGCTTTTATTAATGTCCTATGTTGAACAAGCCAAGAAGGAAGAAGCATGATTTCTTGATTCTGGTTGTAGCAATCATATAAGTGGAATCAATGAGTGGTTTTCAGACTTGAATGAAAGCTTCAGGCAAACTGTTAAACTCGGCAATGACACTAGAATGGCTGTTGTGGGAAAAGGAAGTGTTCGTATGCAAGTGAATGGAGTTACTCAAGTAATTTTTGATGTTTACTATAATCCTGAGTTGAAAAACAATTTGTTAAGCATAGGACAACTTCAAGAAAAAGGCTTAGATATCTTGATTCAACATGGGAAGTGTAGGGTATATCATCCCACAAGAGGGTTAATTATGCAGACAAACATGAGTGGAAATAGAATGTTTTCCTTGCTAGCTGCCATGATACCAAAAAAGTCTACATGTTTTAAAACTGAGTCAGAAAATGAATCTCATATTTGGCATTGTTGGCATGGTCACTTAAGCTATAAGGGATTGGAGACACTTTTTTATAAAAAGATGGTAAATGGGTTGCCTTCCCTCAAGATTCCAAAGAAACTATGCACAAAGTGTTTAACTGGCAAGCAACATAAAGACTCTATGCTTAAGAAGAGTATATGGAGAGCATAAAAAAAGCTATAACTTATGCATGGAGATATATGTGGACCTATTAAACCAAATTCAAACAGCAACAAGAGGTATATTCTATGTTTTATAGATGATTTTACTCGTAAAACTTGGATTTACTTCTTGAATGAAAAATCGGAGGCTTTTGCTATGTTTAGAAATTTTAAAGCTTGTGTTGAAAAGGAGTTTGGTGAATATATCACTTCTCTAAGGACAGATAGATGTGGTGAATTTATCTCAAATGAATTTGAAGAATTTTGCAAAGTTCAAGGCATATCTAGACAATTGACAACAGCTTATACTCCTCAGCAAAATGGAGTTATTGAGAGAAAAAAATAGGATGATAATGAACATGGTGCGCTCTATGTTGGCTGCTAAACAGGTTCCCAAAATGTTGTTGGCCTGAAGCTGTAAAATGGAGTGTGCATATCCTCAATAGATGTCCTACTGTGGCTGTGCAAAACAAAACTCCAGAAGAGGCATAGAGTGGTGTGAAGCCAATAATTGATTACTTTCAAGTTTTTGGATGTGTAGCTCATGCACATGTTTCAGACTAGAAAAGAAGTAAGTTAGATGATAAGAGCAAGAAATGTGTTATGTTGGGAGTAAGTGATGAGTCAAAAGCCTACAGATTATATGATCCGATCTCCAAGAAAATAATCATTAGCAAGGATGTGGTTTTTGAAGAAAATGAATGCTGGAATTAGGGCAAAAGTGACGAAGAATGCAAATTGGATGTTTTAGAGTGCAAAGATAATTTTGAGAATGACATTGAAGGGGAATGAGATAGCAATGAAAATGAAGGCAATGTTGTTGATGTAAGAAATTTAAGTGAATCTAGTTCCAATTCTAGTGAATCACATGAAGATGAATCACTAATTATGAATGAAGGGAGGGTAAGAAGGGCTCCATTTTGGATGGATGACTATGAAACAGGTGAAGGTTTGTCAGATGAAGATGGTCTAAATGCAATGATAACACTCAATGAAGATGACCCACTTACGTTTAAAGAAGCTGTCAAGAGCAAGAAATGGAGGGACACAATGATGGTAGAGATGGAGTCAATAGAAAAGAACAAGACCCGAGAACTATCTGTTCTGCCTAAAGGAGTGAATCCCATTGGAGTTAAGTGGGTTTTCAAGACGAAACTTAATGAAAACGGAAAGATAGATAAATATAAAGCGAGGCTAGTGGCTAAAGGGTATGCACAACAGTACGGAGTAAATTATACTGAAGTTTTTGCTCCGGTGGCCAGACTTGACATTATTCGATTGATACTTGCTTTGGCAACTCAAAGCAGTTGGAATGTTTTTCAGCTTGATGTAAAAAGTGCATTTCTCCACGGTGAACTCAATGAAGAAGTATTTGTGCAGCAGCCACAGGGATATGAGAAGAAAGGTGAAGAAGGAAAAGTATACAAGCTAAGAAAGGCGTTGTATGGCTTGAAGCAAGCACCGAGAGCATGGTATAGCAAGATAGAGGCTTATTTTGTTCGAGAAGGCTTCGAAAGGTGTTTTTGTGAACAGACATTGTTCACAAAGTCAACAAATGGAGGTAAAATTTTAATAGTAAGCCTTTATGTTGATGATTTAATATATACTGGGAATGATAAGAGTATGTGTGATGGATTTAAGAATTCAATGAAGTTGGAATTTGACATGTTTGATTTGGGGAGGATGAGATACTTTCTTGGGATTGAGGTGCTGCAGAGGTCATGTGGGATTTTTATTTGTCAAAGAAAGTATGCTCATGAAATTTTATCAAGGTTTGGAATGGAAGAAAGTAATCAAGTAAAGAATCCTATAGTATCAGGCACAAAGTTGTTAAAGGATGACACCGGAACCAAGATTGATGAAACTTTATTCAAACAAGTTGTTGGCAGTCTAATGTACTTGACCGCTACACGACCGGATTTGATGTATGCAGTGAGTCTTATCAGTAGATTCATGTCTTGTCCAACTGAATCTCATTGGCGTACAACAAATAGAATACTAAGGTATTTGAAGGGTACCATTGAGCTTGGGATTTTCTACAAAAAGGAAGGTTGCACAGATGTTGCGGCTTATGCTGACAACAATTTTGTTGGTGATTTGGATGATCCAAGAAGTACTTCGGGTTTTGTTTTCTTACTTGGTTCTGGAGCTGTTTCTTGGTCTTCAAAAAAACAACATGTAGTGACATTGTCTACTACAGAGGCTAAGTACATAACAGCTGCATCTTGTTCATGTTAGTGTGTTTGGATGAGACGGGTGCTAGAGAAACTTGATCATAAAGAGGAGAAGAGTACTCTAATTTAGTGTGACAATAGCTCTATTATAAAGTTATCCAAAAATCCAGTTCTTCATGGCAGAAGCAAGCATATTGACATAAGGTTTCATTTTCTTAGAGATTTGACAAGGGATAAAATTGTGGAGTTGAGCTATTGTAATTCTTAAGAACAAGTTGCAGACATAATGACAAAGTGTCTCAAATTAAGTATAGTTTACAAAACTCTAAAATATGTTGGGAATGGTTTATGCTTCCGTGGTAAACTAAATGCTTGTTGCACATAGTTTAAGGGAGGAAATGTTAGATTTATAGTAATTTATCATTTAATATTTACTGATATTATGTTTATTAGTTTGTTAAATAAAGTCCTATTCTTTAGGGAAATGGAGTAGTGAAGATAGGAATTAGGATTTCTCTCTGTCCAGTTAGTAATCCATGTTGTAGATCATGTAAAACGTGGATTTGTTGCAGTTTTAGTTAAGTTTCAATTATGTAAGGCTATATAGCCAACATTTACTTTCAATTAATACATTATTCTCTCCAAAACCTCTATGTTTGCTTTCAGTTTCAACAGAGATATTTACTTTTTCAAAATGTCTGAGGCATTTTGAAATTTTACATTTCTTGTTTATATATTTTATTACACTTTATCCTTCCGCACAAGACTTATTTTGTTCTCTAATATTACCTTTGTTTTAGACTTTGATGCTTTGGTGTTTGAACGTTTCTACCCTAATCTTATATATATTCATAAAAAATATTTACAATGAATAAAGTAAATACTTGCTTAATAAGAATAAGTCTGGGATTGAGGATTTACCGACAATATATTTAATATTTATCCCCTACACACGCATACACGTGCACTTACAAGCATTAGATATGAAAGCGTATCGAGAGAGAATAATTTTCATTTTAAGAAATCAAAACTTTAAATCCGGGTCATTCTAACTTTAAGAAATGATCACACACATACTAACATTACATTTAAGAATGATCATACTAAATGATTGTGTTTCTAGTGTAGCATTATTAATTATCTTCGGATTAGTTAAATGTAATTTTTCAATTCAGTCATAGAAATTTTTGTAATTAATAATTTTTATTAATTTATTGATTTTACACTTAAATAAAATACAAATAAAGAAAATAAATTTGTTATATAGATATCCAACAAATACAAAAGATAAAAATTAAAGTTACTATCTACATAAATAATATCAGATATGGATATTTACAAATGCGAGGATAAATGCTATAACATCCTATAGGAATAGCAATGAACGGGTAGTAGTTCCCCTCACTCCTATTTGTATTTAGTGTTAAATAACATATGAAGTGACCAGCAAATTTATCCTAAACCATATTATTGCTCTCACAGTTATAAGTCATAATTGTTGTTCCGTGCAAGACGTCAGATCAGGATACCTAAATTTGTATGGTAGGTTTGAGTGGATCGTGGTAGGAAGGGAGCAACTGCTCTAAGCGCCACGTATTACGATACATTCCAATTATTGGTTATTGCCACCGGATCTCTTTTTTTTTCCTTTGATTTCAGTCTTCATGTTTTAAAAAATTCATATTTTTTGTTTAATATTCAATTTTACATACATTTACTTTTTTATTTTTATATTTGAATTAATTAAATTATTTTTGAATGATATCTTAAATAAATATATTATATTTAAGATTTAATTAGACTAAAATAAAAGAGATAAAACATATGTAAATTGAGAATAAGAAAAAAATATAAAATTTTAAAAATACTAGGACTAAAATGTAGAAAAAAAATACAATTTAGTCTTTTTGTTTCATGATTCTACCCAACCAAACATTTTGTAGAAGTTGTCAGATGTGTATGAAAGTAGTAGAAGATAATAAAAAAATATACATGTGATAAACAACATTATAAAAAAAAGAGAGGTGAAAATAAGATTGAAAAGAAAATAAATACACACTAATATTTTGAATTATTTTTAAGGTGTTTAAAAATAGTTTAAATTCTTACACTAACAAAAGATAAAAAAAAGTTATCATTTTATAGGTGCATGATATTTATTGACTTTATTAGTAATTAATCTTTTAATTGATTATCTTTAATGAAATTTTCACTTATATATGTGTTTTTTACATTATAAGATTCAAACCCAATACTTTTTTTTTAATTGAATTTGAGTATAGTTTCACTTGGATTAATGTAATACCAATAATAAATGATAAAAAATTGATTAAATTGTGAAAAAATCACTTAAATTCTTAAATAAAAATTAAAAATATTTTTAAAAATTTTGTTTGTTTTTTAGATTTTATTTTCAAAATCAAATGGAATTACAATATTTATATAGGAGTGTTAGCAACACATTCTTTTTAATACACACTTTATTATTAAGTAAAATTTATTAAAAATACTAGATTCAAGAAAGAGACTCATTCAAGAGAAATTAGATCTACTAAAATTTATTATTTTTGATAAATTTCAACTAATAGAAAAATATATTAAAAATTACGTGACAAAATGTACTGTTAGTATCTCTTTATATATATATATATATATATATATATATATATATATATATATATTTATTGTATGTATCTTTTTTATTGTTGGGAGATGTTAATCCATTAAATAAAATTCACTATCTCGATAAAATAGTCCTTAATTCTTGATAGAGGAATACCTAATATTGATTCCTATTTTATCTCCAACTAATATCTCCTATAATAATGAAAGTAATTATATAAAATAATGGCATTGCATCATTATTAATTAAAGCAAACTATTTGGTAGTTTTAAATTGTTAAGATACTAAAAGATAAAAGTTTTATCATTATACCACCAAATGCTTGAGATTTTTTATATTTAATTAGTGATCTCAAAATCAATTTATAAGTATACAACTATATTGAATATTTAGACAAAAAACTTACTCTAAATAGTCATTTGAATAGTTATGGTCTAGAAATAAAAGTAGTTTCACCATTAATTATTTAGAATAGTAGATTTAGAGAGGGAATGGCTTAAAGACCAAATTGCCCCTCTTTGTCAATACCAAAAGTGGCATCACCTTTCTTGCTGCTTGGTTGAACTCTTTTCATGCATGGTGGCATTACCTTCCTTACCTTTGACACTCACGTGATGGCTTTGCCCCGAAGAACCAGTCCAAACAATTGTTGGCGTCAGGTATGTCACCGAAAGCATTTTTCAATCATTATTATCATCGACATCCTCTGATACCCGTGATCGTCAGCATCCTTTGATTACCGTTGTTGTTGGCGTCCCCAGGTTTTGTTCTTATTTAAAGTTAAAATTGAGTTATATTAAGTTGCCTTTCTCGTCATTTATACCATCAGTATCAACTGATGATATAAAAAACTTTAATTATTAACAAAATATGTGATATTATATTTGAAGACTTATTAATAAATTATATGGTATTAAGAGACTTACTATATTATATTTTATTTATTAATAAGAGGAGCATTTTTAATGTCGAGGGTATGCATTTCACATCTTTACAATGACAGGGCCTCATTAATAAATTATACGTGATATTATATTTGAAGACTTATTAATAAATTATATGGTATTAAGAGACTTACTATATTATATTTTATTTATTAATAAGAGGAGCATTTTTAATGTCGAGGGTATGCATTTCACATCTTTACAATGACAGGGCCTCATTAAGAACTTGCTGAGCTGAATCAGCTGCAGGGTGTCACCATGTTTCCAACGAATAACAACCCATATGTTGCTATTTCACTTATCTCAGGTTCAAATCCCACCCGTGTTGTGATCGTCTTACTCGAGAAAAAATACGTTGCAGGCCTACAGCCAAGATAAATTACAAAAAAGTATGTTCACTTGCTGTTGCTTCATTCATTATTTTTTTTTTCACTTTAGGTTTAATTATAGTTTTAAGTCACTGAAATTTAGGTGAATATGATTTTGGTCTTCTAATTTTTTTTAAAAATTAATCCTTAAATTTGAAAAATACAGTTTAGTCCAATAAATTTACTGTTTAAGAACTAAAAACTATTTTAATCCCTCAAATTTAATGCTCTGGGATTAAAAGCGTATTTTTGAAATTTGAAAGACTATTTTTTTATATTTAAATTGAAAGACAAAAACTGGATTCAACCTAAATTTCAAGAACAAAACCGTAATCAAGGGGAAAGTATAGACCTGAAATATATTTACTTTTTACTTTATAAAATGTGTTTTGGAGCATGAAATTAAGTGACCTAATAGTTTAAAATAAAGCATGTCAGATTCTATATATATATTATTCTACTATGTTATCTTTAATTTTTATAAAATATTATATCACTAAAATTATAATATTTTTTGGGAATCAGACTGCATTGTAGTTGAAAACGAAATTAGTACAAGTTATATATACATAATAAATACGTGTATGAAAATATAGTATTCATTTTGTATGGATTTACCTGCCACTGCAAGAAGTACTAACAAGCTGAATCAGAGAGATACCAAAGTGAAAACAGCAAATTAAATGCAAGAAGTAGTCAACATATTTTCTCCTCCTTTTCCTTTATTAAAAATGTGAATGAAATTGGCTGTACGTTAAGTCGTTAACCATGCATGTCACTTGTTCGCATATTGGATCACGGATAAGAGTATACCTACTCAACGTTACCGATGCGATAAGAAATTAAACCTGAACTCTACATCTTACCAAAGAAAGAAGAAGAGAGACATCCAAGGATCCACGTTAAGAAATGTAGGTGTACGTAAAGGAAGGATCCAAAGTCTACTCTAATGGTTTGCTTATTGCAATACCGTTGTTGGTCCCCGGTTCTTGACAAGACAGTCCCTTCCTCAACCAACCGAAAGGAAGGATCAACTTTGCCCTATTCAGCACCAACTACCGTGGCTCGCCCAACTAATTTACCGTTAAAAAACATCTCATAGTACAATTAATTTATTTTCAAAATTTATCATTCTTATATCAGTTTTCTTTAATTTTACAGACTATTTTCACAATTATTGATGATTGAGATATTATTATATTAATCGGCAAATCAATTGAAATTAAGTACTAATAATTTATAATGAAAGTTACAACCAAACACGTAAATCAATTAATATAAAATTATTTTAATTTAATCGAAATGATCTTATATTTGAGTCATAAAAATATTTAAAGGAAATTTTTTATTAACTATAATAATATTATTTGAATTGGACATAAATTACTTACAGTAAAGAATATATAGACGTGGGTTAGAAAGAAAAAAGTTACAATCGCATACTAGTAAATATTTTGAATCCCGCCGTACGTACATGCCAAAACACTTGAGGTTGGTGTCAATTCCCATCTACTTCCTCTTTTTTTGTGTTAAAAAAGTTGAGAAGTAAATGCATAATCAACCGCTGGATCCAATTAGTCTCGCTTGTGCAATAAATGAGTATCCGGACGTGATAGTAACTTATGTGTGTATAAATAGACGCTACGCACTGAATAGATTATTGCAACTTATTTCCTTTTTCATTAAAGGGAGTTAACTTGTGAAGAGGCTATTGGTGGAAGTTCCTACAAAACAGCAGCACTATGGCTCTGTTTATGAAGTTCTTTAATTCTTCTTCGACAAGCTTAATGCTCCGTTTCATATTATCGTTAGTTCTATCATTCAGAGCGAAGGCTGTGGTGAAACTACCGCCAAATATTACCATTCCTGCAGTGATAGCTTTCGGAGATTCCATCGTTGACCCGGGCAACAACAACAAGGTTAAAACACTGGTCAAGTGCGATTTCCCTCCTTACGGTAAAGATTTTGAGGGAGGGATCCCAACCGGTCGATTTTGCAACGGGAAAATTCCATCAGATTTGCTAGGTACTATCTTCCCTTTTGTGTTGCATTTACTAATTTTCTGAAATGCTTTTAACTAAGTCTTTAGTTGGGAAAAAGAGATTTTATTTTTTACATTCAAAAGAAAGAGAAGGCGTTAATTTTTTTTTTTTTTTTTTTTGTAAATTTACTGCATAGTCAGAAAACATACTTGCTTAAATTGATGACGATAAGAACTCATGAAATAAAAAAGAGTTAGAAGACATACTGCATTCTTATCATTGCATATTACAAGACTAAGCATGTCTTTGTGTTTTTCAAGAAGCTTACGTTCTTTTCAACACAATGGAGAATTATATTAGGAGAACTTTCCACGTACTTGAGACAGAAAAATTACGTACTTAAGCTCACTACAAAAAAGTGAGGCTATATTCTTTATATGAAGTTTTTTTTATTTCTTTCATAGGAATATGAAAATAGGTTGTTGTGGATGCTTGAATTGGGAGTGTATATATATGGGATTTTAGTGTGCATTTTTTTTTATATTTTTAAATTTAACATTTTAAATGAGAAAGGGTTAATTTGAAGTATCTCTTTAATTTTATATTATGAGAATTTTTAACTTGTGGAATTTGGTAGTTCTAACTTTTCATATTATAATTGAAAAAACACTAAATTGTTTTGAGTAAAATTTAGTTAAACGATTTTAACAACTAATTCCTACTTCTTTTGTAGAAGAATTATTTATCTCGTAAAGTCAAAACTATTATTTGTAATTTAATTAGCTTGATGAAATAACCATTTTCCTTTATTTTTATTTTATTTTATTTCGTTGTATTTTAAAGTAACAAAATATTTTTAACATTTATAAATAATTTACATGACAACTTAAGGTAATTATTTTTAAATGAATGTATCAAATAAACTAACTTTCAAAACTGTTATAATTTTGGTAAACTCTTTTTTAATAATGGTTTTCTCAAAATTTTGTGAGTTAACAAACTTTAAGAGTAACTCCTGCTTTTTATTCACTGATTCCGTTGCCATTTTAGTTAGTCGCGACACCATGGTCCACTAGCCTTGAAAACTTAGTCTAACAACTTTAGTTTGACACATAAAAAAATCTTCATGTAACTTTGCAAATTATTTTTATTTAAGAATTAAAATATTATAGGTTTTTATATTTCTATTTTTTTCTCTAATATATATAATTTGTTTTCGTGGTAAAAAGAGCAAAGTGACAATGGTTTTGTGTTATAAGAGAGAGAGGATTGATGTATTTTTACTTTTTTTTTTTAGTTTTTGTGATAACTACAATTTTAATTGGTTGTCCGAAATTTTGTGGAATAAGAGATCTTTCTTATAAAAAATTTATCCAGGATTGCATTGGAACATCACGAACTTGATGTTGCAAAGCATATTTAGATCAATTGAATAATTTAAATACTACTGCAGACTTGTATATCTATAACCCATTTTTTTCTATAAGGAGAACCCATTAACTTTGAGCTTCAGAAAGAAAACAAGTTAAACTACTTATGTGTAGGAACGACAATTGGTCGGATCGGGTATGGATATCCGTCCAACTGAGGATGATTCTTTTAAAAGTCATTTCAACAAACAGACTATTTATTTGCTTTAAAATTTTTAAAAAAATATATATAGGTATTTGAAGATTTTTATGAAAGAAATTATTTTTTGTATAATAAATAGACCATTTCTTTTATATGAATATTTTGTATGATGATGGTAGTTTTGTAATTTAACGGGTAACGGATACCCTTGGTACAAATATTATGATAGTAATAATATCCTATACTATCTTATCCGTTAATGAGCAGATAAAAAAAATATTCATAATCATTGTCCAAGTATCTAATGGACCATACACTTTAATTTGGTCATGCAAACCATAATCAAAATAGAGTTCATGTTGGTCAGCACTCTTTCAGTAGCATCCAAAGTAGTTTGTTCCTCGTTGCAATTAATTACTTCTTTGACTTTCAGTTGAAGAACTGGGTATTAAGGAGCTTTTACCTGCTTATTTGGATCCAAATCTTAAACCAAGTGACCTAGTTACCGGAGTCTGCTTTGCTTCTGGTGCTTCCGGATACGATCCTTTAACGCCAAAAATAGCGGTATATATCTATATAAATACATTTTAGCCCTAATTCTCACTTCTAAGATAGGAACACATGCACGCTTATCCTTTTGATTATCATTGTCGTTAATTATTCTAATTAACTTGATAATTGTATGATTATAATCAGTCGGTGATATCAATGTCCGAACAACTAGACATGTTCAAAGAATACATAGGAAAGCTTAAACATATTGTTGGAGAGGACAGAACAAAATTCATCCTAGCCAACAGTTTTTTCCTTGTGGTAGCTGGAAGTGACGACATTGCCAACACCTATTTTATCGCTCGCGTTCGACAATTACAATATGATATTCCAGCTTACACTGATCTTATGCTCCACTCCGCTTCTAATTTCGTAAAGGTACACTTAATTCTATTTAATATTTTTTTCCAACAAGTATTTAACTCAGCCAAAATTTCAAATAACTCCATTCAATCCTAATATTTAGGACAAATAACTAACACATCTTGATGTTTGACATAATTACATACGATGAAATTTCTCTCTTTTTATCCTTGTATAAATTTCTCTCAATTTATATAATAACATATATATAGTATCGTAAGATGCATCGACACTTACTCTTTGTGGATAATACCTCACCACATAATTAATTTTTTTTTTTTTTATAAAATGTGAAGGAATTATATGGACTTGGAGCACGCAGAATCGGAGTACTGAGTGCACCACCGATTGGATGCGTTCCATCACAGAGGACTCTAGCTGGAGGTTTCCAAAGAGAGTGTGCAGAAGAATACAATTACGCCGCCAAGTTATTTAACTCAAAATTATCAAGGGAACTGGACGCTCTTAAGCATAACTTGCCCAATAGTAGGATCGTTTACATTGACGTTTACAACCCCCTAATGGATATCATTGTGAACTACCAACGTCATGGTAAATCATTTATTTATTTTTCAAATAAATATTTTGTTACACTAATGTTTTGAAATGTACGTTAATTGAGTTTGCTTGGTCAATATTGCAGGCTATAAAGTTGTGGATAGAGGTTGCTGTGGCACAGGGAAATTGGAGGTGGCAGTGTTATGCAACCCTTTGGGTGCCACTTGTCCCGATGCTTCACAATATGTTTTTTGGGATAGTTATCATCCTACCGAAGGAGTATACAGACAGCTCATAGTCCAAGTCCTTCAAAAATATTTGACTCGATTCTACTGATCCAGTTTGATCACGCATGGCATGGCGTTAATAAATTAATTACAACACATTTCATCCAAGATTATCAATATGCATGTTAGTGACTGTAATTGTTAAGTGCGTGTGCATATAATCGTAGCGGGTCTACGCTCCGTAGATTTGTATTTTTTCTTCTTCCTTATTTCTATTTGTTAAATTTAAGAATAAGAGTACTACAAATGTTGATTCTTTTTTGTTCATTTAATTTTTAATTCAAGTTTGTACTCTTTTTTTTTATAATCAGACACATTATATATTTGTTTCCTTCTTTTAGACACTCGATATCTGGAAATTATATTAAACTCTAACGTTAATTTGAGTAAAGACAAATAGACTTATTTAAAAGTGAAAAGACTTTCTAACGTCTTTTTTCTTCTTCTTCTCATTAACAAGTTTTTAATATAAAAATGTTATTTCAGAAGCATTATTTTTTTATCACTTATATCAGTGTGAACATCTAATTTTGTCCAAAATTTTAAAAATAAAAAACAATAAATACTATAAATTAATAAGATAAATTCTTTCTACTGTAAACAAAAAATTTCTTTCTTTCTCTTTTATAAAAATTAGAAAATATGACTAACGTAAATTTAAAATTTTAACCATTTAAATTAATACGACTAATGTAAATAATTTCTTTCTTTCTACACGTAATTAAGTAGAAAGAGTAAGATAATGAATTCTAACCATTTTAAAGATAATTAATATATATATATATATATATATATATATATATATATTATTAATAAGGTTAATTATGTTTTTAGTCCATAAATTTTAAAATAAATTTATTTTTGTCCTCAAATTAAAAAAAAATCATTTTAGACCCTATAATTTTAGAAAATTCATTTTTAGTTTCTAGAAGCATACGATAATAGCAAAAGTGGTTATGTAACCCTACAAATATTAGCTTTTGTCAGACAAGTCATCACTTCTGTTAACACTGTTTCCCTCTGGGGACAAAAATTGGATTTTCATTGAATTTTAAAAATAAAATCATAATTAAGCTAAAAATTTAATAGTACTATTATCTAAATCAACCAATTATTTTAAAAATATGAATTAATTAGAAGAGTCTACTGTACCACACCTCATAAGATAAATAAATTCCTGTCCGAGTTAACCTATTTCTAGGTCTTTGTGCATTTAGTAAACTGCTATATATACATAAATCTTCTGTGATCAGGACTTGAAACACTTCCCTTAGATGATGGATATGTTAATTGGTTGTCACCCTATTTGGCAATCCGCAACCGTTGCAGTGTCGCAGAAGCAAATTAGGCAAAACCTCATTAATCGACTCAAACTACAACAACCTCGCTTGTATGTGCCGATCAGATGGCATGGCATCCATTTAGAAAATAATAAATAAGCAAGGGAAAGTGAAGTACTATGAAGAAAAAGAAGGAAAAACGTTTATCGATATTTCTTTAAATAACGAAAAAGGTTAGCCAAGTTTTAGTGTGTTTTTAGTTTAGATTATTTTGAAAAGTAATTTACATATTTTTATCACTTTTAGGAATTTTTTTTAAAACTTAATTGTTTTTAAATTAAACATGCTATTGATGTGTAGATATAATATTGAATTAGTGGTAAAAAAAAAGAATAAAAAGAAGAGAAGAGATCATTGATTTAACGAATTCATATGTTAATAAAAATTAACAATTAATATTTATTGATAAAAAATATGTAGAATGTTAATGGTTATTAATTATAATAACTTAATGATGCAAAAAATTTAAAAGGAGTAAAATATATACATGTTTTCAACTTTAACAGTAATTTGGAAGCTAATTTTAGGACATATGAATTTATTTTTTTTTTTTTAAAAAAGTTAAGTTTCTACTATTTGTGTATAATTAAATTCTCAAATTTAAACTAAACTTTTAAAGATTAACTTTTAAAATAATATTTTTTTTGCAATTCAATCTACGTCCCAGTTATTCATAACTGTCATAATATGCATGATAGTATAAGATTTTTTTTTTTTTTACAATCATCGCACTGATTTTATTTTTTTTTAAATACAAATCGCTCCGAAATTAAAACTTCTCGCCTCTGACCTGAACCTAAAAAGAGTTTAATGTACAGTGTATGTACAAGTACCTATTGCAACGGTTGATACAACATCAATTCGCTGCCATCATTAATTAAAGCACCTAATTAGTAATGCAAAAAATAAAATAAAAGTGCATGCCATAGTCAAATAATTCATTTTCCCAACCGCTCAGAGTAGACGTGATATAAATGTGGAGCGGAATAATTAAATTTGAGAAAATCCATTTTTTTTCTGTGGTTGTTATAATATAACAAATGTTGGCAATGGTTTAAATTTTGTTAGACGAAATTTATGCTTAACAAAGATGATTCTATAATGTCTTTTTTTTTTTTGTGGCCTTTCAAATTTCTATAATAGTTTTAAAAAATGATAAATGAAATGGTAATAAAAATATATTAATTTTATAAGTATGAATTTTATTTGCTAATGATCTTCAACAAAAATATAACGTCCATTACTTCATTTATTTTACTTTTATTAGCTATACTAAAACTTTTCTATATATTTTTCATTAGCTATATTAAAACATTTTCGATATATTTTTTATTAAAGATTGATAAATAGTAATTAAAAATGCAGAATTACAAACTACTTCATTCTTTAATTTCCTTTACGTAGTTTGTTCTGCATTTAGTTCCCCATGTGAACGTGGTGGCAAGCTAATTCCGAGATATTTCTTCTTCCTGTCGTGTTGGATCTTGGTTGGAACAATTGAACACCACTAACATTGACTTATGGATCCATTTATATTGCCCACAAGAATATAAATAAGCAACATGATGATATCTGAGTGATAGTGCTGGGTCATCTATGATAATTCCAGAAGTAATATAATATATACTGGTAATATACATTCATTATATTATGACACGATTTGTGAAAGTGAATTGAAGCATTTAATTCAGATTTTGTGTAAGTTTTTTTTTTTTTTTTTTTTTTTTTCTGAAGCAGATTTTATATAAGTTAGTCGACAGTCGGGCCTCGGTGAAAAGCAATCATGGAGTTCCCTAAAATAAAAAAAGGAAAGTAATTTATTGCATATGAAATATTTGTTTTGCAAGGATTGCGTATTAAATAATATACAGGATCATTCTCATGTGGTGTTTGTGTGGCGTGAGCCACATCTCATAGATGAAATCATGAATTAATTAAGCTCTCTCTAAGTAGTACCTACCTCTATATATAATTTCAAGGAAGGAGTGTGCAGGACCAATAACAAACGCAAGATAATTGTTAGCACCACCCACTAGATAGAAGAAGAGAAGGCACGTTCAATTCCGTCGACGCCGGTGGTACAACCCACGAGACCAGCACGAACTAGGGCCAGGAGCACGTGTGAGTCTGAAGAATAAACACGTGTATGAACTGTAATAACTCATTCTGTTAAGCAGTTACTGTACCAATGATTGGCCATAAATACCGTGGTAAAACCTGTAATAAAGGAATGAATAAAAGATTAAGACATTTTGGCCACAGGAGTTTCCTCCCTTCCTGGAATAAGGGTGAATATATATACCTTGGTCTACGTCCATATTCATTGCGCCTTCCCACCGTAAACCCTAACAATAATGGAGTTGTGGAACGTGGTGTTTGTGTGTTGTGTTTTATGTTACAGTTTTTGTCACACTGCGGAGGCTATCGTTAAGCTACGAGGCAATGAAACAATACCAGCATTGATTTTGTTCGGGGATTCGATAGTTGACACAGGAAGTAACAATAACCTAATAACGGGGCTTAAGTGCAATTTTCCTCCTTATGGGAGGGATTTCGAGGGTGGGATACCAACAGGAAGATTCAGCAATGGCAAGGTCCCAGCTGACTTCGTAGGCATGTACCGCCATTCATGCTACTATTACGTCCTCGTCTTCTTAATTTCCTCCACAATATAGTGCATAATTATTAATTAGAATATTACTATGTATTCAATATGATTGTATAGATATGCTAGTCATTCATTCGTATACGAAGGTAAATTTCAAGTAATATATAGCACCATATTTTGCTTCTAATTTTCAATTCTAATTCTGAAATATATGAATGTCTTCATTTTGGTAATTCGATCAGCGGAAGAATTGGGAATCAAGGAATATATAGCACCATACACGAGTCCTGCTTTGCAGCCTGGTGATCTCCTCAGGGGAGTCAACTTCGCTTCTGGTGGCACGGGATATGATCCTTTGACCGCACAACTAGTGGTAAATACATGCATTCTATATTACATCTTAACATGTTTATATATATATATATATATATATATATATTTAATTATTCATTTAATTTTTAATTTTTTTTTTAATTTTTATAGTTAAAAAGTGAATTTTTTAGTTTCTAAAATTTAATAAGTAAATTTTTTTGTTTTTAAAATTTGTATTTTAATTTTCAAAAGAATTCTATTGTTAAAATTTTTTAAAGTATTAAATGGGTAATTAAATTTTTTTGTTTTAATTTTTCCTTTTTTTTTCTTCTTTCACTCGTTTGATATTTTTTAATCATTATTTCCTCTTTGATATTATCCCATAATCTGGTTAGAAGCTAACAAATCTTCTCTTATCAAATAAATTGTTTTAATGGTCGTACTTTGTTGCTAATACAGTCAGTCATACCGTTATCTGAGCAACTAGAGCAATTCAAAGAATACATAGGAAAGCTTAAAGGAAATTTTGGAGAAGCAAAAACCAACTTCATCTTGTCCAAAAGTTTAGTACTTGTGGTATCAAGCAGCAACGACATTGCCAATACTTATTTTGCAACTGGAGTAAGGAAACTGAATTATGATGTTCCCAATTACACTGATATGTTGGTGCAACAAGCCTCTTCTTTCGTTAAGGTAATCTCACACTGCTATATATTAGAATCGTAAGGTATAAATATATTATATATGGGGGGTTAAGTAACTGACAATTTAATTTAAACAATCTGTGATAACTCGATTATTTATTTTATAGGAATTATATGGATTGGGGGCAAGGAGAATAGGAGTGTTTGGTGCACCTCCACTAGGATGTTTGCCATTCGTGCGAGCATTGTTTGGAGGTCTACGAAGACTGTGCTCCGAAGAAATAAACATGGCATCAAAATTGTTTAACTCTAAACTATCTTCAGAGCTGCACAAGCTAAACCAAAGTTTGCCTCAAGCCAAGGTGGTGTATATCCATATTTACGACTCTTTGCTCAATATCATCCAAAACCCAACCAAATATGGTACAAATCTATTCCTAGGCCCCTTCCCTTTCTTTCACAAAAAAAAACCTTGTGTTAAATATTTACACACATTTGTTCCAATCCTAAATCCTTTAATTGAATTTCAGGATTTGAAGTTGCTGACAAAGGATGCTGCGGCACAGGGACTGTAGAGGCGGCTTTTCTGTGTAATATGTTAGATCCAACAACCTGCTCAGATGATTCTAAATATGTGTTTTGGGACAGCTACCATCCCACACAGAAGACATACCAGATTCTTGTTGGTGAAATCCTCAACAAATATACAAGCAACTTCTCTTGAGACAACTCCAACTGAGTTTTTCTTTATCTTCAATTTTTAAAGAGAAGTGTCCAATCGCAAGAGTTTGAAAAGAAATGTATTTTGTTTAATTTTTTATAAGTGATAACCACACCTCTATCATTGTCATAATTTAAAGGTTTATATATGAATAGATTTGATGAGAAGGTAAACATTAGATAATTAGTTGCACTTATAGTGGTTGATTTTCTAATTAACGGTTGAGAACTAATAATATATATAACAAAATTTAAAGCTAATTAATGTTGTAATATTTTTTAATTAATAATCATTATTGCAATTTATTTTCTATATACATCTTCTTCATTAATTTCTATAATGTCAAATACACCATCACAGAAGTTACTGTTGACAACATGTAAAACATTTAATAGTAAATTCTTAATTTAATTTGAATTCGAAGGTATAACCTTCCTTTGGGAAAGGATGTGCAAGTTTATTTTTTTGTCCACCCTCTATTTTGTTTGTTTGTGTACCTTTTTTTTGTATTGTTAATTAAATTCAAATAAGTTGGCACATAAATAAATATAAGCAAATCGTGTACAATATTAAATATCATTATAAATCACAACTTGGTAAAACTACGAATTAGAATTAAAATAATCTCAAGCTTTTCTAAAAAGTGTTTTAGAATACATTTACTTTAGTGAAATGCAAGTTAGACTTTATACGACGGTAAAATACAAAAAATAATAAAATTTAGTATACTGGAATTCGCTTTAATTTGGTTCAACTGAACTTAAAAAATGTGGGTTTTCATTTTTTAGTTTTTTTAGTTAATGATTTATTTGGCTTCATATTTTTCTAATCGGTTTAATAGTTTAAATCAATTCTTGAACACTTTTATGTTATTGTCATGTTGGATGCAAAAAAATTTTTTTTGTTAAAAAAGCCTACCGTAATTAGTTATAGAATTTGCTATTTTTTCAAGAAAATATAAAATTTGCTAATTAAATTTGTTAAAAGAATTTTTTTTTGACATAACCAAAATATGATACTGAATGAGAATTCAAATCTAAAAATGTTCACCTTTACCACTAGAAATTTCAAAATAGTTTTTATTTTATTTTTTAAAAAACAAAAAGGGACAGCGCGATTTTTCTAACATGTTTTCAAGTGTTGGGTTTATAAGCCCACTAGGCCACTAGTGAAGCAGAGGATGAACAAGTAAAGAACCGAAGTAAAATTTTGTATCAACGACCAAAACATTTTGTCGTCTTGTTTTTTACGCATATAGAAGCAAATTAGTGAAGGGAAGCCGGAGGAACTAAAGAACCAAATTGAAATTTCCTATTAATGACCAAACAATATTATCGTTTTTATTTTATACGTCACAGACTCACAGTAAAATATGCGTGTATGTTAGTGGGCTTATTTTGTGGGCACAAAATCGGATCTCTGTAGAAGCCCAAGACACATAAACTCATAAGGGAGCTAATATTCCCTCTAGCTAGCACTATTATGTTTTTTGAATTCTCTCTTTTGCCCACTCACCAAAAGAGATCCAAAGCACCTCGTCATGCAACCTCCCCCTCATTTTGATCTACAGCATCGTGCCACGCACCTCATAGCACCGCGTGGCACCACCGCCATCGAGATTCACGTTGTTCTTTGTGTTGTTGTGGCTTTGGTGGGAGATGATGAAGAGGAAAGAAACTCTCAACGGAATCTCATTTCCATTTAATAAAAAACGAAAAGGGCATTTTTGAAAGAAAAAATATATTTAAAGCACACAAGTGTGTAGTGCCAATAGCAATTGGTAGTGCCAATAGTTGTTCCTCAGTCATAAACCCTCCGAGAATCATTTCGACCAAAAAAAAACAACTAAAAATATTGAACCGTCCAGAAGCATTCCTTGATATTGTAAATGAAATGCCCAAACCAAAATCACAACAGCATAAAACCTCCCTCCCTCCTTGCTCTGTCTCTGTTTTTGTTTTCGCATACATAAAGGAGTCCTGCTTCGTACACACGAACAACAACAACGTAGGTTTTGTTAGTTCCGTGGATAACAACAATGGAGCCAGTGTTGGACAAACTCAACGCGTTTGCGAAATCCGGCCAGGATTTTTTCGACGGACTTTTCCGTCGCCGCAATCCGGTATTTGCTATCTCTCTCTTTCTAGCGTCTTGGGGTTTATGTGAGTTCTTCAGCCTTTTTCTTTTACTCGTAAATTTCAGGTTGAAATCCTTAAACGGTTGCAGAGAGAAGCGTTCTCTGATCTCATGAAACTGAGAGAGCGTCAAGATAAGGTTGAGCGGGTGCTTTCTTTCTACCAGTCCTCGAAAGTGGGTCCCTTTCAAGAGACCACCACTCACGTGAGAGGACAAGTGGATTTCTTAGGTGCTTTGTTGGTGCTGGGTAACTTAGATGCTGTAGATAAGTTGGGAATCAGAACAGGGGTTGATTCGAGGTTCATTTTTGAAACAACCATGGGGGACAAGGCTACCGGTGCTGCTGAGTTTGTGGCCAGTCATGGAGGGAGGAGGGAACATTGTGAAGAAAAGCCTCTTTCTCTTGCCAAGCTTAGTTTTACAGCAAATGTCAATGATTGGTTCTCTTTCGTGGCTATGCCAATAGGTGCCCGGTGCAGAGATGTTGCTATTGCTTCTAATTCCTTTCATCAGGTACGGTTTAATTTTACTATTGAAATTTTTTGTGGTATCTAGTTGTTAGTTTGGCATTTGGTGTTCCCTCCTTAAAATTAGATATATATTAGGTAAGATGGTTTTGAAAGAACTATATCTTAAGTGAGCATTAGAGATGAAAATCTAGTAGTGATTTTTCAATATAAAGCTTATTCCTGAATTCTCACCTACTAGGGAACAACAAGCAGACCATAGAGTGATAATTTTGCAAGAGTGCAATTTCAACCGATTGTTCTGATTGGGTAAAAAATATTGGAAAACATCAAACAACATGCTAGTTGTTAGAACTTAGAAACGCAGTCTAGCCTGGAAAAAAATTGCAGCAAAAGTATTCTTATGTGGGGATGTGGTTTGTATGGGGTTCATCAACCTGAGGTCAAGTCACGTGTCTATGTAGATGAATTATGAAGTTTACTTTGCCTGCCTTTTGTCTGACTGGATTTGCAAATTTCTTCACTGTAAATGGAACTCTATTGCTCACTTGAGATATAGTTCTTTCAAAATCATATTAGCTATTTTTATATATATTGTTTGGCATGGCTGCCTTTTATATATGTTATGTCTCTTCTTGGTGGCCACAGATTTTAGTAAACTGCAACGAGTATGTGTGTGTTTAAATTTAAGTTGGAAATGCAGTGTGCGCGGTTCTATGCAAATCCAATGGATAAAAGTAAGTTGAAAGTAAAAGCAAGGGTGGTGATACTTCTGTAAATGCACGTTTGCCTCAAACTTACGTTTGCAACCTTCTACCCAAACACACACAATATCGTTTGGCTAGTTGATACATCATCCATTTTGTTAGTAAAAGAAAAAATGTTAGTACTAATTGAGTGCTTTCTTTTTCACTCTACCCTATGCTAATTAGGCCATTGATACGCTGACATGGTGTTGTGCTCATTTAGGTTGGAAAAGGGCTTACAGATTTTTCCTATTTTGGGCCACCTCTTCTCAACCTGCACAATGGTACTGCTTTTGGCATAACTGTGAGAAAGTCAAATGTTACTGCTTCATTGGCTCAAATTGTAACTGGTCTGGGTATGCCACCTAGTTCTAGTATAACAGATAATAGATCTAGCACTTTTGGGCAGCTTGTGTATCAATTTTCTAGAGGATCAAAACTGTCTATTCTGGGTCTTCACCATATGCCTTTATCATCAAAGAAACTTGGAAGATTTGGAGCTCTTACAATTCCACTACTCGTGTCCAAGCAAGATGAAGATGAAGTTTCTGAGGCAGTACCTGAAGTATTGCCATTAATAGGAACAAAGACACGTGTGCCAGCTGGTTCTATTGCTTTAATGGCAGAGTCTGAACTTGATGATTTTACAAAGATTGGAGGTTGGGTCGAGATGGACAAATTAAATCCCAAATATTTACAATTGGGTGTAACCATATCTGATGTGTCTGAAGATTCATTTGGTTGGGGAACGAGTCTCAGTGGGAGGATGATTGGAAATTCGGCAAATGAGGCTCATTTTCAGGCTGAATCGTATCTAAAATTTAACATGGGTAATAATTTTTGTTTGAAGCCAGGTCTTGTATTGGGAATAGATGGGAAATCGAAAACAGCTGCCTTAGTGCTTCGATCTAACTGGTCACTGTGATAAATATCTATGTATTTTCCGGTATGGCCGAGTTCTCATTTTTTTTATCAGGTGTATATGACTACTCATTTTTTGTTATATACATTTATTTGATTCAAAACATGTTTGGTTTTCTTTCTTGATGCACTATGGATATCTAGAATAGAATTCTAGCTTTCAAGATTAATTTGGAGGTTAACTGATGATGTTTAGCATTAAGTTGTTCATAATGAATCCTGGGTACTCTGCATTCTGGCATGGGACAAAATGCTTTTTTTGGCTATTAAAATAATAATGTTTACACAAACAAACATATTTCATTACTTCTTTTGGTTTTCACACTACAATGTACTTTGCTAAAATTAGCCTAGCAACTTTTTTTTTACAAAATATGAAAATCATCAGAACATTTTTATATTTTTTTTTTCAAATTACATTTTAACTCAGTAAATAATAAATTATATCAATAAGATATCAACTTTGAAGTAAATATTACTACGTGCTTGCTTGTAATAGTATAATAATAATAATACTATCCTTTATCAGCTTCTTTCTAACTTCAATTGCCCTCTGATTAAAGGTGTGTTTAACCTCGGTTGAAAACAACCTTGAACGCCAATATAACTATTTTGCTCAGTCACTTTCAGTTGCGTTGCAAGTAGGCCAGACTAAACTTATGGCCCAAACAGTCAAGTTCTTCACGTTACAGCAGTGGAAAACTAATATTTCCGTATTTTATGAGCTCACTTCCCCCTTACCTTTGTACAAGTTTTGTTAAAAATCCATCTTTTTAGTCTGCAACTACTTTTGAGGAGTTAGCATTTGAAGCATGAAATTGATCTTGAATTACCAACCGGTGTAAAATTTCGAGGGTACTACGATCCAGCTATAACATTAATATAATTGAAACACTTTTTTTTTTTTAATTAAGCTGGGGGCAAATGGCTTGTGAATAAGTTGGAACCAATTTTGAGTGTAAATAAAAAGTCAGCTTATATATTTGCAAAAGAAAAAAAAGCATATTAGAGAGGCTGAAACTATAATAAATTAAATGAAAACAGAAGGCAAATGAATAATAAATAATCAAGAGTCGAGTGTAGACACCATGAAGAACTTTGCTTCCATTTATTCATCGTTATTTCTAATTTCACTATTTAGTTAATACTAAAGGAATTCGAACCATATATTTGCCGTTATTCCAAGTGATAGATCCAAACAAATGTTTCTTTAAGGAGGCCTTTGGTGTGAAAGTAACTTGGTAGCTTATTTTTTAATACTTCTCGTAAACTGAAGATTGTATGGAAATCGTGTGACAATTACTTCACTAGGAGCTTCAACAACAGGGAAGTACACGGTTTCATCTTCTTCGCCAACGTTTGTGATGGTTCTACTCACGACCACGTTTGCTTTGCCAGTGAAGTTTACTGCTATGGAAGTGTAATTGATGCTGGATATGAGATCAGAGCTCGAATCCTTGGGGCAATGGAAATTGTCAGGAGCAGTTCCAGAGATGACCTTTATCGTGGTTGAGTTAAGTCCAATGTAACACAAGTAGTTCAAGTAGTCAACGGTATTGGTTTCGTAAACTAGTTGCCCTGGTTGCAATGGTTCAGATGTTGTAATTGTCCCTGCTCCATAGTCGTAAGGTGTGGCTATCGACCCTGAATCTGTTGTTATGGGAGCCTTCAAATTGTCGTTTTGAATTGCTGCATATTAATTTATAGAATGATGAGTTGATATATATATTGCTAGATCACATTATTTTGGTTGTTAAATGGGTGACCTGAAGTCATGATGGCAGATTTGATTGCGGAGGCACTCCAAGTGGGGTTTTGTGTTTTGACACTGCATGCAAGCCCTGAAACATGTGGAGTAGCCATTGAAGTCCCTGAGATTATGTTGTATAGTGAGGGCTTTCTTCCTTTCCAAACCTCTGATGTGTCATTTGCAATCCATGCAGCGATAATGTCAACTCCCGGTGCGGCAATATCAGGCTACAAAAAAAGAAAGCATGTTCTGTTTAGTGTTGAGCATTGAGGATCATGACATGTATATAATCTTATTATCATCACACTACAAGAAAAATGACCTATACCTACGGACAAAAACTGTTACTATAAATAAAAAATCCATAGGTAAATGTATGATAGACTTTGTCCTACAGACGTTTCTTCTGTCAACTTTGAGGGGGCATATAATGACGGCTAATTGTTTGTCACTATAGGTTTTACCTACTATGTATAGTGTGTAGGTAAAAGTCATTAACTTCTACTTACATCTCCTAACTGTAGGTAAAAGTCTTTAATATGTACATATCATCTTCAACTATAGGTAAAAATCATATAATAATAATAATAAATCTTCTAGCTATGCTCCCTTCCGGTCACGATTGCTGTGGGAAAATGTCTTGCTATACCCTTTAGTGTGGCTCTCATCTAATTTGAGAAAACAAAGTCTCAGATTAATCATAAACACAAGCTTTATTCAATGGATATGAGTATAAGAGAAAAATGGGAACAAAAGGAAAACCTTTCTAGTCATGAAAGCCTTATCTGGATCTACAACAATTGGAGAGAGAGTTCCATCGTAGTCAAGAAAAACTACAATTTGCTTTCCTTTGGCACTATATACTATCTGTTCAAAGGTGTTCAGAGCTTAAGGGTGATAAAGCTGCAAAGAGTGGTGAAATAGAAGCAGAGTCAGGTGATGAGCATAACCACACAGAGAATCATAAACCATGCAACATGTCCAAGGAGAGTGGAAATTCAATCCCAATCCCACACAAGGGTCAAGGAATAGCTGAAAAACTCACATTGGAGTTTACATTTCACTTATGGTGCCTGATGGGACTTCATGGGACTTCTAGTTCCCAGTGTGGTGTCAGAAAGTTGGACCTTCAATGTACTGAGAAAACACAACAGCAAACCATTGAAATTAGTGCATTTGGAAGATTTTATTTACAACTTATCTTATGGCATACATACTTATGTAAGTATTTGAGAAAGCTTATGACTTATGATATGTCCATAATGTGTTTTTAGCTTTATTTTAATAAACTGTTGAATTTCTTTTTATTTCAATAGCTTTTAAAAGTAACTTACAACATGAAAATAATTTAATCTTCAATGATAGAAAAAACGTATAGATAAGCACTTACATTATGCTCAAAGTCAAAGACTTTCCTTCTAAAGAGTGCAAATCGAGATCGTTCTTAATGATGGAACTATATATTGTTCTACATTTCGAGTTTCATATTCCATTATAGTACTACATTGTTTATTGAGAGAAGAAATATATAGCAATATATATATATATATATATGGTTCAATCTTCAACCTTAACATGCTTGAATGCTTTAGCCTCTGAGAAACTTGTCTCCTTTTAGGCATATTTCCTTTTTAGTAATGTCAGGCATAGGCACGCTGCTTGCCACTTTAGAAGCAGCTGAAACAACTTTAGAGGCAGCTGAACCACTTTAGATTGATATATACTAATATACTACTAACATAAAGTAAAACTATATATAACTTGCTCCAATGAAAGACTTCTCCATCATCAATACTTAATTTATTTTTATAAAAAAATAAACTTCATGAACAAAAGGTTTAGATAACAAATAATTTAAAGTAGAATTGCTACTCAATTTATGTCACAAACCATGAGTTAAAAAATTTATTTTTATTTGAAATCATGTATGAATGAGTTAAACTCTTGAAACAAATATTTTTTTTGAACTTTTTCATTATCATTTTTATTTGGATAAAAAAAACTATAAACAAATTATATACATTAATTAGACAACCCGACGTCTTCAATTTTATTCTAAAATAGAAAGAAACAGGTGATATAGGAAAAACAAATATTCACATTATTATTAGAAAAAAGAAACTAAAAGTTTTAAAAAACTGAATATTAAAAGCTGTTTTTTTTCAAGGATCCTAGTTTTCTAATCCTATGTAAAAACACGTTGGTATCTATCTCACAAAAAGACTACTAACATAGATATGAGTTTCGAGCATTTTCCTTAGGACACAAATTCACGTTGGTAACTTTACCCATAATTTATCCCTATTAATGAATAGTTCCCAAGCCAACTTTTGCATATAAGCATCATTGACACCTCTCATATTTCTAATGCCAAGCTACATTTGAGAAATAACAACAGTATGTGCTGGGAATTGAAAGGCTAAGAATGGTATTTACATGCTAGCAGAAATCACGATGAAGCTACATTTGATATTAATGTTAAGAGGGGGTGCATTGCATAAATGTGGTAAAAAGACTAATAATGTGAATGTAACTTTCATTTGGATTGTGAATAGAATTAACTTAATCCAAAGCTAATTCTAAAACTCAAACACGTTAGCTAGAAAGATTTATTGCTGCATATATATATATATTAATTTATTGCTGTGTAGTGCCACGTTAGCTAGAAAGGTTAATTGCTGCATACACACAAGTAAATCTATTCATGCAGGAAATTTTGTTGCAACTTTAGAGAGTGAGGAGGGATAAGATAATTACCAATTATAGTCCATACAATGCGATTATCTCTTCAGAGTTCACAATCATATACTCGTATTATTCAGGTTTTGAGTCTTTTGACTGAGCCGGCAAAGTAAAAACGGTGGTCCAAGACAATCATATCTTAGTCTGGTGATGACTTTTCCTTTTCCTTTTACTCATAGGAATCACACAAAAGTAAACTTCATTAGAAGGGTCGCGAAATCTACAAGTGATTATCAGTGCTATTCCCTGTTAGAACAATCAATGAAAAAGAAATTATGATTAAATGGACAAGTGACTAATAGCCTATCCAGATAAGTATAAAAACTAAACAGAATTTTCATATCATATATCTAACAATAGCAAAGTTTATTATTATTTGTACAGTTGGGCAAAGAAATATTAGGAAAAAGTTGCATTCAGAAATAAGGATCCAAAAAGTCTTCACCAAAAGCACCCACTTGACACTCCTGACAGGCGGTTGAATTTCCTTTTAGTATGTAGCAGAGGCAAATGGATGCCAGGACACATTTTACAATTTATGCATATAAAGCACAACTACATTATGAGAAATGTACCCTCTTCCTCTTTGAAAATAACAAAGAAAAGGACAAACATCCTTTAGGCCTTGAGTGCCTATATGATATGTTTGAAGGAGAGGAATATCATTTAAGACTGGAGAAAAATTTATCCTTACAAGTATATCTTGACCAATCCAGGCAAAGGATTCGTTGCGATAAACTGCCCAGAGAATGGAAAATGTTATACAGAATGGAGAAACAGCCAAAGTCAGGTATGAGATAGCTCCTAAGAAAGGTACTTTGATGTATGACTCTCCAGCATGCTTGAACCACCTGCACAGGAAAACAAAATAAGTTTCTTCTACAAGTTAACATTGTGAGGAACATAATGACAACTTCAATTAAAAAGGGCAATAAAAGCATGCAAGGTTGGAAACTCAAACATTCTAGAACACAATATCCTCAGTCTTTGAAATTTGAAAATTACTCTCAAATGTGAGGAAAGGAGACTATTTTACCTTGTGACATGATTTTCAAGAGTACTAGGTATTAAAGCATCCTGATCCTATATCATTTGAAACATTTATATAATATATAATATACTGTTTGTAAATGTCAAAATGCAAAAAGATTATCAACATCTCATGTAGTTCACACATACAAAAATTAAGTTAATCACATAATAGCACTTTCTTTCGTACCCCATTGCCCGGAGGCTCTTCGCTATGCGAAGGTATAGGGGAGGGATATTGTACGCAGCCTTACCCTTGCATATGCAAAGAGGCTGTTTCCGGATTCGAACCCATGACCAACAAGTCACTAAGGCACAACTTTACCGCTGCACCAGGGCTCGCCCTCAAAAAAACTTCGTACCCCATTGCCCAGAGGCTCTTCGCTATGCGAAGGTATGAGGGAGGGATGTTGTACGTAGCCTTACCCTTGCATATGCAAAGAGGCTGTTTCCGGATTCGAACCCATGACCAACAAGTCACCAAGACACAACTTTACCGCTGCACCAGGGCTCGCCCTCCTAATCACATAATAGCACATTCTCAAAAAATTAATGAAAGATAAAATTAAGTTCAATGAAGTCTTAAATACTAAGAATGCAGGTAACACCTAGGAAATCCTTTCCCCAGTCATTTAGTCAGCTTTATGGGTGCATGTGACTGTGCGAGTCCATTAGACCTGGTGTCTCCTGAAAAATATTATTTTTTTTATAATGATATCTTCCAGAGAATAAAATGTCAGTGTGTCAGACTTCTCCAAAATGTGTACATTACCTTTGGCTTTGTATGGTAAAATCATCTTAGAAATATAAAAGAAAAGTACAAAATCCCAGGGTATGGAAACAAAATGCACCAACAACATTGCTCCATCTAAAAGTATTACGTAGGGTGAGCATGGGAGCTAAGCCTTGGCTGTTTTACTGACTAACACTGACTATACAGCTCATTTTTTCTATCAAACCAGCCACAAGTTTCACTTATCTACACTTTGTGCACAAAATATCAAGCTCATACAACAGCATTTATCAATTTCTAATCTAAGATTTGAAAATAATTAATGAAAAGGCAAGACAATTGCTTTAATGCTTAAGGTATCAAGCTAATCATGTAATAAAAAAGGCAAGCCATCCAAATTCCAACAAGGTTTATTATTTTGTCATAAAACATGTCAACTCTCTTCGGATCCAGTTTGAGCTTCTTAATAGATGGACACTAAGACCAAAAATTCTTAATAACATTCATTAAAGAAGATACACCATACCTGGACAAAAGAGCAACCAAGCATGTTTGCAAGCCCTAGACATACAAGAAAAAATATGGTTAGCAATGACCTGGCAGAGAATAACATGGTAAATTGGCAATAGCAGGAAAGACAAAATTTGAATTCAGTATTGGAAACAGAGAGTTTTTATAACATGTACTCATGCAATGTCACAGACTTGAGTAATATGCAAATAGATTTTTTTCCCCTCGCAGATGCAAATATATCAAATTTTAAACTGATTTAGTGGAAGTTAATACCTCAATACCACCAATACAGAAGAGAACAACCAAAACATCAATGAACCACGACGACATCAGTTTGTAAAGCATAAACAGGAAACACGAAGCAAATACAACAAAAAGGACTGTAGCTTTCACATTCATATTTACAACTCCACTAACACTAGCATATTTAGTGTTTGGGAGTTCATCTGAAGCATCCTATAAGAAAAGAAAAAAATGAGAGTAAGTAGTAGAATCGACAACATATTAAGAAAAGAAATGAAAATCCAACTTGAGTAAATACTAAATGAATAGGAAAAATAGACCTTTAGCAACTTATCATGTTCAATAGCTGCTTCTCGGGTCGTCCAAGCTGACCAATATGATGCACACAATATGGTAAGAACTGCCATCATCCAAAGAAATACTTCTGCTACGTCAACAGCTGGTCGAAGTGGCGAGTACAGCTGCACAGACACTGCAAAACGGATTTTTTTTTTAGAAAGCTTCCCTCCCCTTTAGGAAAAACAAATAGTAGTTACATTGCAATTAGAATCTACTGATAAGTCATAAGCATTAAAGATATTGCGACCATCACTAAGTTAGCTGCATCAAATAGAAACTACTACAAGTCCACAAAACATGCACAAGGAAGCTCACCAGATGAAGTAGTTGCCAACATTTTTTCCAGTCTTGTACCTGCATCTAGTGGAAGCATGACAGCAGGTATGCATATGTTCAAATCAGTTTCATCAGGTTCGCAAACCATCTTGTACAGTTCTGCAAACAACAAAAACAAATTTGACATGAAAAGAGAAATAAAAAAGTGTACATACTAGACATGACCCACCCAACACAAAAGTGAAGCAACTTCTTCAACTATCAAAAACCCAACTACTATAAAGACAACTATTTTCATATTAACACCTTGCTGTTAACTTGTATTCCACACAGATACATGACAATATTAATTTTTTTTTTATTTAAAAAAGAGGTCCATTGCGACATAGATCCAACAGAATTACACAACATGCATTTTTCAACTGTTTATGATTCTTGTGAAAACTGAAAAGCGCAACTACTTTTAGTTGGTGAAATTAAAGTCCAAACCAAAATTCACGAAAAGCGAAGATACGAAAATCACTTGCAACTAAAAACAGTTCTGACTCACGATCGAGAATTGGAATTGCGCTATATATAAGGAAAGAGATTGAATCGCGAAGTAACTAACCTTGGAGATTGCGGAACAAGTTATCACAGACATAGCAGGAGCAATCGGGGCCGCCGTGGCCGTCGTAGATGCCGATGAAGGTGCTGAAGCCGCCGGACTCGATCTGGCTCTGGTCCTCGAGGACCTGGTTGGCCTGGACGACGACCATGGAGGAATCGCCGGCAGCGAACTTTCCGATGTCGTGGAACCAGAGGAGGCCATCCTTGCATTCTCTTCCGGTGGCGGCGGCGGCATTACCGGCGTCATCACTGTGCTCGAACAGCTTCCAACCGCGTGCGATAAGGCTCACGAATGCATGGAACATCCCACATGTCTCAGAAACCCTAACCCTAGGCTCCCCAACACCGGGAACCTTTTTTTTCCAATGGTGGCACGAATCTGAGGAAAGAATGGGATAAAGAAGGAGTGCTCAATTTAAGCAGGGGGCTCTTGTTGGGAGAGGATGGTGTGGGGAAGCCCCTGTTGCCTGCTTTTCTTTTTATTATCATCACCTCTTTTTTTCCACTTAATAATAAGCCCTTGTTGCTCACTCAAAAATGCTCTCATACCTGATATCAACTGTAGTTTCTGCACCTAAATTTTTTTTATTTATATAAATAAAATATTATAACTAAGTTACAAATTTTATATTTTTCTATAAAATAAAAAATAAATAAATAATCTTAATAATTATTTAGACATATTAAAATTAAAATCAAAACATATTTACATCAATAAAAAATATTTTTTATTATATTCATAAGTAAAAGTGTAGGTATAAGTTCTTAGAGATTTTACTTATACTAAACATAGGTAAGTATAAATTTTTTTATTTTTACCTACATCAAACTAGAATAAGTATAAGTTATTTTACTTTTACTTACGATAAACACATGTCGGTATAAGTTTATTTGAGTTCTACCTACACTAAATTATATCCGTAGTTAAAAATGTCTGTAGCTACATAAAAAATTTCTTGTAGTGTCATATCATACCTTGAGAACATTGCTTGTAAGCAATGAAGGCCCTCTTGATGAAAAAAAAAACCACCCGGGGAGCAGGCTTATAATCAAGAACTATAACTGTTGCTAGTATTGTTCCCACGGGGTTGCTGTATATTATTATATGCAGAAACATACATTAAAAGAAAATAACTAGTGATCAAAGAAAATTCCAAAACTAACAACCAATGTTTTCTTCTTTCAAGTGCCAATATCGTTAATTACCTGGTTGAATGATATACTGTAGGATTGCGACGCCATCTTTTGAACTTATCTTTGTTGCTGGGAAGTCCTCATAATTAAATGTTACTGATCCATCTTGATCAATAATATGAGCTAGACCTATTCCTCCCAACGCTTGCACTATGTCAATTTTTTCACTAGTTGAATAATCATCATCTTTTCCATCATAAACCGCAATCTTCCCTATGACTTCATTTGGATCTAATGAATTTGGGTGACATTATCTGCATTTAACAAATGATTTAATCTTTTGCCGAGAGGTTTTGAGTATTAAATATCAATTGATGATGAAACTCTTGTTTGTTATTCCTTAGCTGATTGCTTGATTTTAAGTTTGTCCAATACCAAACGACAAATGTTTTTTAGCATCTGATTTATTGCTAAGGTTTTTCATATATAGCTCGTAGATTTTGCGTACGTACCTTGCATCAATTAAGTAGGTGATATTTGCCCTGGCAGCAGACTCACCATATATCATAGGATACTCGGGAGAATTTGAAAGAGGGGAGAAATGTATGGCTCTGCCCTGAATTTCATAACTATCAACGATGAGCAAAGATGATATTAGTTGCACTGCACCGATTTAAAATAGAAAATTAAAAAGTAGAAACTTAAGAAAATATATATAAAAAAATTTAATAGTATATTTCTTTTATCAGTGAATGAGTGATGATATGTCATATAGTGTCACCCTTTTCACTAGGTAGTAGAGATAAAAACTTTTATGACATTTAGTCAATAATTTATTGTTTTAGTACTTTATAGCTACACCTGAAAAATAAAGAAAAAACATATGAAGTTGGAATTTACAATTGAATTGAATATGTACGTACCTTGATGACTTGGTTATTACCCAAGACGACGTTGGACTGAAGATCACGGTCGATAATGGAAGCTGCAACGGTTAAAATCCAAGGCGCGTCGTTCACAACGGTCGATGGTTGTCCATCGTTCCGGGCGGCGCAGACCGCCACGATGCTGCGTTCCACGGCATGGACTGCTCCGATCGAAATTGGGTCGGTCGTCAAATCGGTTTGGATCCCACCGAATGGACCGAGCGACAACGACAACTCATCCACTCCGTAGTTAATGGCATCGTCAAACGCGGCTAGAATGGCTGACCCAAGACATGACCCACCACGTCCGTTCCAATCCCTTGGCGTTTTGTCATTGTCGTCATTCTTCGCATCAGGGTGGTCTGGGTAAACCCTCGCGCCAATTAGCTTCCTAATCAAATATGAAAATAAATACAAAGCTAACCGTTACACTACTGGGAGGGAGGGACCCACTACGCATAAGTAGGATTAATGTTGATTGAAAAGCTTAATTAATAACCTTAAATAACAAGGTGCATGATTGTGATTTATCATTTATTCACACGTACGTCTCGTTGGAAATCACCTTTTTCTAATAATAATATACCTTTCGCCTTTATATATTTAATGATTATGGTTTCACATCCTATATATCACAGTTTACTAATTACCTGTTACAATTAGAGGAATTGAAGTCTTTTGATGTCATGCAGTGCCTTTCCACCGGGATGGAACAGGACCAAAACCCTCGTCGCTAAAACTCGCCGCCTCTGGCCATATACCTGAAATTAATAATCCCTTTCTTTTTTGTCTATATTAACATTTTTAAAAATGATGAAATATATACATATCTAGTACAATTTTTAGTTCGTGATGAGGATATATAGTACTTGATAAATTATTATCATGTTTTTTAATTATGGACAACCTGTGTCATACCAATCATCAAATTAGTTAAATGACGTCCACATAATAATAATATTATGTAATTATACGTACCTTTTTAGCACTGAATTCAGAATCTGAGCGTGCTCATTCTTAAGAGAAGCATTTGATGAATCCGCAGCTCCCATGTACAGGATGTAAACTTCTTTACGGTTCGTGTCATCGTTACTACTATTCCCTGCCGATGACCTTGACGCTCCAAGAAACAAGAGAGCAGTGTAGAATAAATGCAACAAAAGTGCATTATTGCCTTTCGTGTCAACACTTTGTTGCACTCAGTGTGCCTTTGCTAGCTGCACCCCCATGTTGTTATTTATAATGCAATCGGTCTAGTTCATTCGGTGCTCAATTGTGATTCTTTTACGGTGAAATTAAGAAAAACTACAGTCTGCCATGGTAAAATGATTGCATTCGTATTCCTTATGAGCACTGCAATTACCCGTTAAGCACTCAGTCCATGAAAAGTGAGACATTTGAAGATATAGTATTAGTATCCAGCCATACAGAAAATTTTGTTGTTGGTGCCAGCCAGCACATATTCGATAACTAAAACTGGAGGTTGCAACGAGTTAGTAACATGTAATGCAACATGTCAAGGTTATATAAACACCATTTTATATGGCAGTTAAAGCTTGGAAATGCATGCTATCAATCAAAGTCATTATATAGGAATTCAGGTAGGGGAAAGAAGCTCCTTGGCCGCATTACTCTAGCTTGCTAATTACAAGACTCTTTTAGAAATTAAGTGCCATTTTAGTTTACAGTTTTAATGGAATAGGTTTTCAATAAAATTAATTTAAATACATAAATATAATTACCCAATATAAATACATAAATTAATTTAATGAACGCGGTAACCATGTCGCCATTCGATTCAGATGAGCCAGAAAGATTCCTTAGCCTAGCTAGGCAGTAAAACATTTTCAATTTTGAAAAATACATTAGGGGTATATAGTATTTAATAATTATAACGATAACCTGCACTATCACTGTATCACGCACATTTGGCCTTTGTTATCATGCCATGTCCGTGGCTTTGAGCCAGAACCATTAACATGATAATGTTTGAAAATTAAAAATAAAGTTTCTTTTATAATTTTACTGTATTAATTCTTATCACTAAATATGAGAATTTTACTGTATTAAATCTTATAGTTTTCTTTTACAAAAATAAAGTTGCTAATTTTAAGATATGGTTGCTTGTTTTTTTCTTTTTTTCTTACTATCGAAAGAAATCTATCTATCATGTTGGATTGCTTAAAATTAAATTTAATTGCTTCTAGAAGTAATGGTGACTTATGATTAAAAAAAATCTTGAATTAATTAAAATAATTGAACTAAAATTTTAATTAAAACACGTATAAAAGTGAGTCATTTAACTTTTGCTTAAATTATACCATTCATTGAAATAAAATATGTGTGAATGATTTAAATATGATGTGACATTCGGAAAGTCAATTAATATAATGTGATATTGTAAAAGTTAATTTATGATAGAATTTAAATATTCACCGGCCAATACCTTTCATTTTAGTTTATCAAACAGTTTCCTTAATAAAAAAAATAAGAAACTCAAAAGGAGTTATTTAAATTATACCCATTTGAGTTGCTTTAAAAAAATTACTCGATTAGATTCCTTAAATGTATTTCCTTTCTCCGAATCTCTAATGGTTTTTGCATTTGCAATTTGTGAGTATATAAATTTGGAGAAATATTGGCGTGTCACAAAGAATTAAATGTATTTTTTGTAAATTTTATTATTTAAGTTTTCAAATTTTCAATTTTTATACATTTTAAAACTATTAACATGTCACAAAGAATTAAAGTACAATAAAATTTACCATTAACTCAAAAATATTTTATATGTATATTTTTCACCAATTCCTAAATTTATTAGAAGAAAAATTACATGAATAATGAAAAAATAATTTGGCATGCAATGTATTTATATTTACATTTACATTTTTTTCTATTTCTCTCCACCTTCTCATTATATATATTACGTCTATTATTTTCTATTGTTATTTTTTTTCTCTATCTCTCTCCTCTTTAATTCCACCTCGATCAATTCAATCTAAAATGGGGTGTAGAATTAAAATTACTCTAATAGCATAATACTTCCCTTGATTGGCTTCTAACTTCTACTGCCCACTAATTAATTGGAGCATACTAAAATGGCATAGACAGGAAAAGTACTCTTCAAGTTAAAGTAACATAAATAAGAGGTAATGATAGGGTATTTAAAATAAATAATGATTTGTGTATTATTATATTTTGCTAGAAATCTATCTTTTATGACATCTAAGGAGTTTGTGCATGAAGCATGAAATTGGTATTGAATTACCAACGGTGTAAAAACTAAGGTTACTTCCATCCAACTATGACATTAATGTAATTGAAACACGTTTTTTTTAATATTTTTTAAAAGCAAATATTGAATTTATTATTTGAAACCAAAACTAAGTACAAGATGTATTAGTTTGACAGCAGGAAATTTCTAAATAATTTAATATACAACATCAGTGCACCCGACAAATATAGCCCCAAACATTCCGCTTTGCAAAGTGAAACGTTTGCGTTCTGTATTAAGCTGGGTCAAAAGGCCTGTGAGTAAGTTAGAACTAATTTTACTTGTAAATATGGTATAACAAAGTAGGTCAGCTTACCTGTAAAAAAAAATAGCATATTTGAGGAGCTGAAACTACAATTAATTAAATTAAGACAAATGTTGATTGGTGTCTAAAAGATATTGGTTAAAAAACTTAAAAATGCTTTGATTGAAAAGTGAAAAATTACTTTGTTTATTTTTATTTTTTTTTACGTTCTCTTATGATTTACACAACTACTTTTTCTTTTAATTTCTTAATTAATATCCTAAGGAAACTAGTTATAACATCTTTAAATTAAAATAGAGGGAAAATGAATAAGAAATAATAAAGACTAGAGAGTAGCTGGACACCATGAAGAATTTAGTTTGCATTTTATTCATTGTTACTTTTAATTTCACTATTTAGTTAATACAAATGGACTTCGAACTATATATTTGCCGTTACTCCAAGTGATAGATCCAAACAAATCTTTCCTCAAGGAGGCCTTTGGTGCGAAAATAACTTGGTAGCTTAATTTTTTACTACTTTTCGTAAACTGAAGTTTATTTGGAGTCACTTTGACAAATACTCCTTTGGGAGCTTCGACAACGGCAGAGTACACTGTTTCATCTTCTTCGGCAACGTTTGTGACAGTTCTGCTCACGACCACGTTTGCTTTGCCAGTGAAGTTTACTGCTATGGAAGGGTAGTTGATGTTGGATATGAGATCAGAGGTGGAATCCTTGGGGCAATTGAAATTATCGGGGACAGTTCCGGAGATGACCTTAACCGTGGTTAGGTTATGACCAGTGTAACACAAATAGTTCAAGTAATCAACGGTGTTAGTTTCATAAACTAGCCCTGGTTGCAATGGTTTAGATGTTGTAATTTCCCCTGCTCCATAGTCATAGGGTGTGGCTATCGACCCTGAATCCGTTGTTATGGGAGCCTTCAAGTTGTCATTTTGAATTGCTGCATATTTATAGAAAGATATGAGTTGCTATGATACATTGTTAAATCACATTACTTAGATCACATTTACATTGGTCATTATTTATTTATAAAATGCTTGACCAGAAGTCATGATGGCAGATTTGATTGCAGAGGCACTCCAAGAGGGGTTCTGTGTTTTCACACTGCATACAAGCCCTGAAACATGTGGAGTAGCCATGGAAGTTCCTGAGATTATGTTGTATAGTGAGGGCTTTCTTCCTTTTGGAACCTCTGATGTGTCATCTCCTATCCATGCAGCGAGAATGTTCACTCCCGGTGCGGCAATATCAGGCTACAAAGAAAGAAAGCATGTTTTATTTAGTGTTGAGCTTGGATAGTTTATTATGATATGTATGATCTTATTATCATCATATCATACCTTGAGAATATTGCTTGAAAGCGTTGAAGGCCCTCTTGATGAAAAGAAACCCACCACGGGAGCAGGCTTATAATCAGGAACTGTAACTGTAGCTAGTATTGTTCCCACTGGATTGCTTTATATTATTATATGTACAGACAATTAAAAGAAAATAACTAGTGATCAAAGCAAATTCCAAAACTAACAACCAATGTTTGCTTCTTTCAGGTGCCAATATCGTTACCTGGTTGAATTGATATACTGCAGGAGTGCGACGCCATCTTTTGAACTTATCTCTGTTGCCGGGAAGTCCACATAATTAAATGCTACTGATCCATCTTGATCAGTAATATGAGCCAGACCAATTCCTCCTGCCGCTTTCACTATGTTAATTTTTTCCATAGTTATATATTTCGGATCCTTTTTGCCATCGCAAATCACAATCTTCCCTTTGACTTTATTTCTATCTAATGAATTTGGGTGGCATTTTCTGCATGTAACAAATCATTTAATCTTTTACCGAGAGGTTTTGGGTTTTAAATATAACTGATGAAACACATGTTTGTTATTCCTCAGTTGATTACTTGATTTTAAGGTGTCCAATTCAAAACCATGAATGTTTTTTGAGTATCAGATTCTGATGATCGGTTGTTAAAGATTTTTCATAGCTCGTAGATTTTGCGTACATACCTTGCTGTACCTAAGTTGGCTCTTTTTGCCTTGGCAGACTCACCATATACCATTGGATACTCGGGAGAATTTGAAAGAGGGGAGAAATTAATGGCTCTGCCCTGAAGTTTAATAATTATCATTGATGAGCAAAGATGACATTAATTAGTTGCAACCGATTTAAAATATAAATTAAACAAGAATAATAAAAGTACAAAATTGTGATGAAAATACATTAAAAAAAATGAAGTATTTTTTAAATTAAGAACACATAAGATAATGCATTAAATATATTTAACTAATAATACTTTTTTTTTCAGAATGTAATTTTATAGCTATACCTGAAAAATAAAGAAAAATATATAAAGTTCGAATTTACAATTCAATTGAATTGGATATGTACCTTGACGACGTGGTTAGTACCCAAGACGACGTTGGACTGAAGATCCCGATCGATGGTGGAAGCTGCAACGGTTAAAATCCAAGGTGCATCGTTTACAACTGAGTACTTGAGAGGTCCGGCATTCCCAGCGGCGCAGACCACCAAGATGCCGCGCTGCACGGCGTGGAATGCTCCAATAGCAATCGTGTCGGATGTCAACTTTGGTCGGGAAAGAGGTAATACGCCCAGCGATAGCGACAACACATCCACTCCGTCGGCAATGGCATCATCAAACGCCGCCAGGATGGCTGATCCACGACACCCATTCCTATAACACACTTTGTAAACTGCCAATCTTGACTCGGGGGACCCACCCTTCGCGGTCCCCGTGGCTAGACCATAGAACGATGCGTTGCTCACAGCCACACACACCGCCGTTGACGCCACGTGGGTCCCATGTCCGTTCGAATCCCTTGGCGTTTTGTCATTGTCATCATTCTTCCCATCAGGGTCAGGGTAAAACCTTGCGCCAATTAGCTTCCTAATCAATACAAAGCTAACCGTTACTCTATTGGCATCGGACCCACTAGTCCACTACACATAAATAGGATTGATTGAAAAGCTTAGTAACGTAAACAAGAAAGAGTTAATCATGTAAGGTGGTTGTGATTTATCATTTATTCACCCGTCTTGTTGGAAATCACCTTTTACTAATAATAGTAACGTTCGCCTTTATATATTTAATGATTATGGTTTCACATCCTATATGTCACATTTTACTAATTACCTGTTACAATTAGAGGAATTGAAGTCTTTTGATGTCATGCAGGTGCCTTTCCACCGGGATGGAACAGGACCAAAACCCTCGTCGCTAAAACTCGCCGCCTCTGGCCATATACCTGAAATTAATAATCCCCTTTTTTTGTATATATTAACATTTTTAAAAATGATGAAATATATATATACATACATATATATATATATATATATGTGTGTGTGTGTGTGTATTACTTGGTAAATTAATATCATGTTTTTTCTAATTATGGACAACCTGTGTCTAAGATGCCAAGAATGACGTCTGAGGAGGAAGAAGAACTGGACTCCGTATTTGGTTTGGTGTCAATATTGACACGAGTTTGGCTTTTGAGGAAATCCCAGGAACGTGTTGTGTGGAGCTTCAGAATGGGGTCAGGGAAAACAGACACCACACCAGGTTTCTGAGAAATTGAGTTTGCCTCCTCTTTCGATAGACGAGCTGCGAATCCTGAGAAACCATGCTTGTAGTTCCGTACTATGGCATTCTCATTTCTTCAATATTCATTCACACAAAATATAGGAGTAATTAAACATATCATCAAATTAATTAATGTCCACATAATAATATATGTACCTTTTTAGCACTGAATTCAGAATCTGAACGTGGTCATTCCGAAGATAAGCATTTGTTGAATCCGCGGCTCCCATATAGACGATATAAACTTCTTTACGGTTAGTGTCATCGTTACTTCCATTCCCTGCTGACACTCCAAGAAACAGCAAGAGAGTGTAGAATAAAGGCAACAAAAGTGTATTATTTCCTTTCATGTTAATTAACACTTTGTTGCACTCAGTGTGCTTCGCACCACCCTCACATGTTATTTATAATGCAATCGGTCTAGTTCATTTGGTGCACAATTGTGTCAGCACTTAGCAGCGATTGTGATTTTTTTTTTTATGGTGAAAGAAACGCTACAATCTGCGATGGTAAACTTATAACATTCGTATTCCTTATGAGCACTGCTATTACCCGTTAAGCACTCAATTCATGCAACGTAAGACATTTGAAGATATAGTATTGGTAGCTAGCCATACAGGAAATTTTGTTAGTTGGTGCCGGCCAGCATATATTCGATAACTAAAACTAGAGGTTGCAACATTTAGTAACATGTAATGCAACATGTCAAGATTAGATAAATACCATTATATTATAACAGTTAAAGCTAATTGGCAATATATGCTATCAATCAAAGTCATTATAAAGGAGTTAAGGTAGGGGAAAGAAGCTCTTGGCTGTATTACTCTAGCTCGCTAATTACACGATTCTTTTAGAAATTAAGTGTCCTTTTTAGTTTACAGTTTTTATAGAATTGGTTTTAATAAAATTAATTTAAATATAATTACCCAATGAACGCGGTAACCATGTCGCCATGCGATTCAGCTGAGCGAAAAAAGATTCCTTAATAATTACGAGTACAGTAATTAATAATTATAATTATGACCAGCACCGTACCATATCAATGTATCACACACATTTGACCTTTGTGATCATGGCATGTCCGTGGCTTTGAGCCAGAATTAATTTTGAAAATAAAGTTTCTTTTATAATTTTACTGTATTAAATCTTATAATTTTTTATCACCAAATATGTGAATAAATTATTATGAAATTATTTCAACTTAATCAATGATATGATTTACAACATATGAAGATTAGGGATTGTTTCAAGAAACTAAAAATAAAAATAGAAAAAGAATTGCCAAAAAAGACCTTGAACTTAAATGCAAAAAAGAAAAATAGACCTAACTATGTGACGATGACGGCACATGTCAACACATGAGTGAATTAGATGATATGAAACATTGGTGCAATGCAAGTTATTTACAACTTGCACCAAAGGAATGTCCTATCCGATTTCGTATTTAAATTCATTCTTTGTGTTTTGTAGTATAAATATTTTTCTTCTTCTTTTGGAGCAAAGATTCAGTGACATTTTTTACTAATGAATCAACTCGTCATATGATGCCCTGTTTTAAGCCCATTGGAATGGATTTAACCTATTTGAGGAGAATTTAGGGTGTTTATAGCTGAACTAAATTGTTTGTAAATTGTTAAATTGATTTAAAAAAATTGAAAACTGCTTAAATTGAAAATTACCAAAATAATTCTTTTTTTAAAAAAGTTATATATTTAGTGGTTTGATTTAATTTTTGGATTTTGATACGAACAAATTATATATTATAATTATATTTTTATTGTGATAATTAGTAATAAGTATTAAGTAATTTATTAATTTTCTTTTATTTTATAATGAAGATGTATATTTTATTTTTATATATTAAAAAGAATTTATTAATAATGTTAAAAAAATAGTATTAAATATCAATTGATATACAAATTATTATTATGTTAAAATAATTGATAATATCATTTTATATTAATGTTAAATAGAAGTAAAAATAATAATTTTTAATTAAAATATATTAAACAAAATTTAATAAAATTAATAAATTCATTTTTAAAATAACATAAACTTAATTGATAGATTTTAAATTATGATAATATGTTAAAAATATAAAAATAATGTCAAATCAAATTGAATCAAACAATAATTTAAAATTAGTTTTATTTAATTTGAATTTGGTATTCTATTATAACCAAATCAAATCGTACTGCAAACATCCATAAACTAAAGGAACTGAAGGTGTTAGTGTGCGTAATAAGTGTGCTTTCTCAAATCAGTCTTCAAGTGATGGAGTTGGATGTACATTATTGCTCTGCATAAGTGCATAACCGCATAGATATGGCTGACAGGTAGCTAGTGTTTTAGATTAATTAATTAAGGATATCGCTAATTAGTATTCTTATCTAGGATATTAATTAAGAAATTAAAAATAAAAATATTTATTATATAAATGATAAGAGAACATAAAAAAAAAATCACGAGTAACATAAATTTTTTGTCTCCTAATAATATTTTTATTTTAAGTTCCACTAGCATTTGTCATTAATTAATAAGTAACAAAATGTCTTAATTAATTGAGTTGAATATCAAATATCAATGGTATTGGTATGTCAATATTTCAAATGTTAAGAGACTTACATCGCAATAACAACGATGATGAGAGGCATGTAAGGAGAGGCAGCACCTTTGTTTACAAAGCTTATTGGATATATGAGGCGTTTGGTATGCTGGAATAACATAATGAAAATATCTACAATTATATCGGAGCAATACGTATTAATCGTATGAAAATGAAAATAAGATATATCTGGGTGTTTAAATCACAATTTTTTGGGCACGCTAGTATCAGTTGGTACACCGTTAATAATGGCGGTGAAACATCCAGATCTTTTCTTTTTTTTTTTTCTGAATGAACATCTAGATCTAGACATCTAGTTGCACCATCCAGCTGCTGCTGGTGAGTCTTTTTTCAAAGTATTCCCCTCTCTTTATATTTTTTTTATCGTCAATTATATTCTTTTATTTTGTTAAACATATTTTGATAAAATATATATCATTCATCAAATTAAAAAAAAAAAGAGTAAAAGGTATTATCATAATTTTAAAAATGAAATTATTTAAAAAATTCAAATTTCAACCTCAAATTAAAGGAATCATAATTATTGTGTAAAAAAAAGAGTAAAATATACTATCATAAATTAAAAAAAGAAAAAGAGGAAAACAAATTGTAAGTACAAATTTAATCTTTATCAAATAAGTTTCAAATTATTGGGATAAGTTTTTAAAAGGCAAAATACATTAAATTAAATAGAAAATGAGAACATATTACACAAAAATGTTTCCCGTCGCTCACAATTTGCCATGATAACAAAAAAGAAGAAGAAAGATCTGTTTCATCTTCTTCACCAACGTTTGTGACAGTTCTACTCACGTTCACGGCTCTTTTGCCACTGAAGTTTATTGCTATGGAAGGGTAGTTGATGTTAGAGACATGATCAGAGCTCAAATCCTTGGGGCAATTGAAATTATGAGGGACAGTTTTGGAGATGACTTTGACCGCGGTTACGTTGAATCCAATGTAACACAAGAAGTTCAAGTAGTCAATGGTGCTGGTTTCATAAACTAGTCCTGGTTGCAATGGTTCAGATGTTGCCATTTCCCCTACTCCATAGTCATAAGGTGTGGCTACCGACCCTTATCCCGTTGTTATGGGAGCCTTCAAGTTGTTGCTTTGAATTGCTGCATATATATAGAAAGATAGGAGTTGAGACATCGCTATATCACATTACTTAATGAATAATCAAATGGGTGACCTGAAGTCATGATGACATATTTAATTGCGGATGCACTCCAAGTGGGCTTCCGTGTTTTGACACTGCTTGCAAGCCCCGAAACATGTGGGCAAGCCATGGAATTCCTTGAGATTATGTTGTATAGTGAGGGCTTTTATTTCTTCCTTTGGGTACCTCTTCTGTACGTGCCATTTTCAATCCATGCAGCAAGAATGTTAACTCCGGGTGCTGCAATATCAGGCTACAAAGAAAGAAAGAAAGGAGGTTCTGTTTAGTGTTGAGCATTTAGGATATACTTTATCATGATATGTATAATTTTATCATTATACTGTACCTTGAGAATATTGCTTGAAAGCGATGAAGGCCCTCTTGATGAAAAGTTTGGCACCAGGGGAGCAGGCTTAGAATCAAGAACTGTTGTTGTTGGTAGAATTGTTGCCACTGGATTGCTTTATATTATTATATATATGCACAAACAATTGAAAAAAAATAACCCGTACGTGATCAAACGAGATTCTAAAATTGACCAAAAATGTTTGCTTCTTTCAAGTGTCATCCTTACCTGGTTGAATTGATGTACTGTAGGATTGTGATGCCATCTTTTGAGCTTATCACTGTTGCTGGGAAGTCCCCATAATTTGATGCTATTGCTCCATTTTGATCAGTAATATGAACCAGGCCTATTCCTCCTACCGCTTTCACCGTGATAACTTTTTTTCTAGTTGAATATTTATCATTTTTGCCTTCACAGACCACAATCTTCCCTTTGACTTTATTCACATCTAATGAATTTGGATGGCATTGTCTGCATTTAACAAATGATTTAATTTTTTGCTTAGAGGTTTTGAGTTGTGACAGATAACTGATGAAAAACATGTTTGTTATTCCTTAGTTGATTACTTGATTCTAAGTTGTCCAATTTAAAGGTTTTTGAGCTTCTGATATATTGCTAAGCTTTTCATATAGGTCGTAGATTTTGCATACATGCTTTGCTTCAGCTAAGCTGGTGCTATTCGCCTTGGCTGACTCTCACTGGATACTTCGGAGAATTTGAAAGGGGGATAGATTTATAGCTCTGCCCTGAAGTTTAATAATTTTCAAAGATGACATTAGTTGTACTGTACCCATTTAAAACAAAAACAAGAAAATAAAAGTATTAAATTGTGATGAAAAAAAAACATCAATACTTTTTAAGTAATTAAAAACGCATAATATGATGTATTAATATTATTTAACTAATGATACTTTCAAAACATTCATAGGCTAATTCGTAAAATGAATTATTTTTTCATCTGATTCCCTTTTTCGAGAAGGATAAAAATTATATCCTTTTCTTTTGAGTTTATCAACAAAAAAATTGATTTACAAAATATAATGTATAAATTGGTTATAAAGCAATTGATTGAATCTTTTACAAAAATAAAATAAAATAAATGTAAAGGGGAAGAAAAAATTAAAGTCCAAAAGTTGATTCATAAAACATATCGTATAAATTGGCTATAGATTGTTATTAGAGAAACTACGTTATGCTTCGAGAATTTTATACTGATATTATCAAATTAAAAATAATTACATACCATAAATTTCTTGACTCCAAGATTAATTATAATAAAAATGATTTTTGTTTGATTAATGATATTTTTTTTACTTTTACATAACATAAGCATTAAAATATTACTATTATATTATATTGTAGTTTTCTATTTATGTGAGTCAAGGATATCTCAACCACTAGAGGGAGATTAATTTCTTCTTAAATTTAAAGATCATTAAAATAAATTTTGTTTCTTTCAAGAGAATCTTCTTCATTCAAATGGTAAGAAATTGAAGTCTCACAACACAGTTTACTTATTCAATTCAGTATGTACCTTGATGATTTTGTTAACACCCAAGACGACGTTGGACTGAAAATCCCGATCAATGGTGGAAGCTGCAACGGTTAAAATCCAAGGCGCGTCATTAACAAGCGTGTACGAGCTTGGTCCATCGTTCCCAACAAAGCACACAACGAGGATGCCACGCTCCACAGCGTGGAATGCTCCAATCGCAATTGGATCGGACGTCAAGTCGGGTCGAAACCCAGTGGATGCACCCAACGACACCGACAACACATCCACTCCGTCCTCAATGGCATCGTCAAGTGCGGCAAGAATGGCTTACCCACGACACCCAAAGTTAGAACATCATAGTAAGATGCATTACTCACAGCGGCACCAACCCACTAGAATCCCTTGCCATGTTGTCGCCCCCTTCATTAGGGTCCACGTAATACCTTGCGCCAATTAGCTTCCTATCCATTCAAACGTAAAAGGATAAAGATGTTCGGCCACTTTTATGCTATTAAACATTTTGAAAGAAAAGTATAAATATGATTTAATAAGGACTAAGGAAAAAAAGATAAAAGAGAAAAAAGTGAATACAAAAGCAATCCATTACTCTAGAGGGAGTGACCCACACCACATGAATAGGGTTGAAAAGCTTAATAACGGGAACAAGAGTTAATCAATTAATATGGCTGTGTTGTGATTTATATATCATTTATTCACCCGTCTTGTTGGAAGAATTACCATACAGGTGGGGCTGTGGATCTTTTTACCTGTTACAATTGGAGGAATTGAAGTCTTGCGATTTCATGCATGGAGGTGCCTTTCCAATGAGATGGAACAGGACCCATATATACCCTTGTCGCTAAAACTCGCCGCCTCTGGCCATATACCTGAAATGTTACGTTTTTGTATTAACATTTTTGAAATATTTGGTAATTGTTAGGATATCAATAATCAATTAATCATCAATAAAGTCCACAATTATAAATATGATTGTTTTTTAATTATTGATAACCTGTGTCTAAGATACCAATGACGGAAGAAGATTTGGAGACCGTATTTGGTTTGGTGTCAATTTTGACGTGAGTTTGGTATTTGAGGAAATCCCAGGACCGTGTTGTGTGGAGCTTCAGAACTGGATCAGGGAAAACAGACACCACACCAGGTTTGTGAGCAATTGAGGTTGCCTCCTCTTTTGATAGACGAGCTGCGAACCCTTAGAAACCATGCTTGTAGTTCCGAACTAGACCATTCTCATTCCTTCAATTCATTCGAGCATATCAATCATCAAATGGCTTGAAATATGTTTTTGATTTTTAATAAATATATCATTTTTATATTTTTATTTTATTTTAAGTTTTTAATAAAATAGTAATTTTATTTTTATCATTAATATTTTATTTTAATATATGATAAATTAATGAATCTTATGTTTATTTTAAAAAAAATACAAAATTAAATATTTATTAAGATAAAAATTATATTTAAGTCTTAATTAATTGATATCACATAATAATATTTGTAATTACGTACCTAGTAGCACTGAATTGATAACCTGAGCGTGGTCATTCCGAAAGTAAGCTGCATTGGTTGAATCCGCGGCTCCCATGTACACGATATAAACTTCTTTACGGTTCGTGTCATCGTTACCAACTAATCCCTGCCGATGACCTTTGTACTCCAAGAAACAGCAAGAGAGTGTAGAATAAATTCAACAAAAGTGTATTAATGCCTTTCATGTTAACACTTTGTTGCACTCAGTGTGCTTAATTTGCAGCACCATCACATGTTATTTATATTGCAATCGGTCTTGTTCATTCGGTGCTCAATTATGTCAGCAATCAGCAGCGATTGTGATTTACTGTTTAAGAAAAGCTACAATCAGCGATGGTGGAATTGTTGCATGCTTATTCCTATATGGCTGCCTACTATATCTACAAACCTACTATATATTGTAGAATCATCTAAAGATTTAATAGGCAGCCGTATAGGAAAAATCTGTACTTGGTACCAAGCACCATATAATCGACAACTAAGAGTGAAGGCAGCAACCAGTTAGTAACATGTCAAGTTATATATATATAGTGTTCTTATGGCTCGTTAGGATTAATTTTGAAGTAAAAAAAAATATTCCATTCTATCTCAAAAGAAATTTGTTGTTCGATTTGAAAATAATATTTAAACTAAACTAATATAATCTTAAATTTGTAGTTTGATTTCACTACAAGAAAACTCTGAACATAGCGTTGGTCTCGGTACTTACGGCTATGTCGTGATGCCAATTTTGAAAGCAACCTTTGTTAATGTAGTAGACATGATTGACAAAGGTTGCATGACATAGACCTGGAAGCAGGCAAAGAAGAAGCTCTTCTTGCGCAAAGCGAGAAACTAGTTGTTGCTTATGGTCGCCATAGCAGCTCTGCTCGCTTTCCAATCAGGGTAAATTAAGAAACTCTGAGTTTGTGGCAATTACAATACGACACTGAAAATTATTTCATAGCTTGTAGGCAGAGAACTCATTATTCGAGATGTGAAAAGGTTCTACATTTTAAAGACGGGCTATGCTCCTTCCGGGATTATGGGTGAACATGAACTAAGGTACGTTCTAAATAGCCACTTGAGTTTTAGGGACCGTTTACTTTGCGGTCTCTGCTTCGGTTGCTGATCCAAATAGGGACCGATTTATGTAATTTAGCGACTGATTTTGTTTGTGTTTAAAGGACGTTTTTCTTGTAGTAGTGTCCACCTCTTATTGATATTTCCCCTTTGTTATTTGATTGGTAGCTAATAAACATATTCGAACAGAAACGATTGCAATTTGCGTGAGCATCTTTTTTTATATTGCAGATGTAGTTAAGCTCAACTTACATGAAACAAATCATCCACTCTCTCCTCATGTTTGTTATGAAATATATTGTGTGGTTAGTTTTTATAGATTTGTTTGGTTCAAAAGATGTTTGGTTTTCATTCATAATGCAATGGCTAGAATGTATTCTGGCTTTCAAGATTAATTTGGGGGTAAAGATGATGTTTAGCATAAGTGATTCATAATGCATCCTGCGTACTCTGCATTCTGGGCTGACAGATTTTTTTTACTGTTAAAATAATAATCTAAACGCAAACAAACAAAATGCAACTTATTAAAAAAAAAAAAAAAACATAATGCATTACTTCTGCTTTTGGTTTTTTCCTACCAAAATGTAATTTGCAAAAATTAGCCTGGAAACTTTTTCTTGCAAAATATGAAAAGCATCAGAAATTTTTAAATTCAAATTTTATTTTGTTCAAAATACATTTTAAATATCAATAAGGTCAACTTTAAAGTAAATATTATCAGCTTCTAAATTCAATTACCCTCTGATTAAGTAGACCACAGACTAAACTTTTATATGACGCAAACAGTCAAACTGTTCCAGTTACAGCAGTCGAAAACTAACATTTCCAGATTTCCTTATATCATGGAATCACAGCCCCCTTACCTTGTACAAGTTCTGTTAAAAATCCATCTTTTAGTTTGCAAGTACAATTGATTTACCAACTGGTATTAAAAACTGAGGTTGCATCCATCCAGCTATGACATTAATGTAAATTGAATCAAGTTTCTTTTTTGTATTAAGCTGTGACAAAAGTCGCATGAATAAGTTGGAAGTTGGAACAAATTTTGAGTGAAATGGAAAAAAAATAATATTTGAGAAGCTAAAACTATAATTAAATTAAAATAGAGGGCAAATGAATAATAAATAATCAAGACTGCGGAGTAAGCACCATGAAGAACTTAACTTGCATTTATTCATCACTGCTTTTAATTTCACTATTTAGTTAATACAAATGGACTTCGAACCATATATTTGCCGTTACTCCAAGTAATAGATCCAAACAGATCTTCCTTCAAAGAGGTCAAAGTTGAGGAAAAAATAACTTGGTAGCCAAGTTTTTTACTACTCTTTGTAAACTGAAGTTTATCTGGAGTCACTGTGACTTTTACTCCACTGGGAGCTTCCACAACGGGAGAGTACGCTGTTTCATCTTCTTCACCAACGTTTGTGACAGTTCTACTCACGTTCACGGCTGCTTTGCCGGTGAAGTTTACTGCTATGGAAGGGTAGTTGATGTTGGAGATGAGATCAGAACTTGAATCCTTAGGGCAACTGAAATTAGCAGGGACAGTTCTGGAGATGACTTTAACCGTGGTTATGTTAAGTCCAATGTAACACAAGTAGTTCAAGTAGTCAATGGTGTTGGTTTCGTAAACTAGGCCTGGTTGCAATGATTCAGACGTTGTCATTTCCCCTGCTCCATAGTCATAAGGTGTGGCTACCCTTCCCGAATCCGTTGTTATGGGAGCCTTCAAGTTGTTAATTTGAATTGCTGCACATATATAGAAAGATAGGAGTTGACACATTGCTGGATCACATCACTTCAAGAATATTGGTTTAATTTATGAGTAGATTATACTGAACTCCATGTTACTCAAGAAATATATCACACCATGTAATCTGTAAGGGGTTACTGTAATCGTTATAAAAGTAGGAATATTTTGTGCAATCTCAGGAAATCTTAGGAATAAGTGAGTATAATTTGATCCTTATATATATATATATATATAAGGATCAAATGTCTGACCTGAAGTCATGATGGCAGATTTGATTGCAGAGGCACTCCAAGTGGGGTTTCGTGTTTTGACACTGCTTGCAAGCCCTGAAACATGTGGGCAAGCCATGGAAGTCCCTGAGATTATGTTGTATAGTGAGGGTTTTCTTCCTTTTGGAACATCATCTGCGTTATTTCCAATCCATGCAGCGAGAATGTTCACTCCTGGTGCTGCAATATCAGGCTACAAAGAAAGAAAGAAAGGAGATTCTGTTTAGTGTTCAGCATTTAGGATAGTTTATCATGGTATGTAGAGTTTTATCATTATATCGTACCTTGAGAATATTGCTTGAAAGCGATGAAGGCCCTCTTGATGAAAAGTTTGGCACCACGGGCGCTGGCTTATAATCAAGAACTGTAGCTGTTGGTAGAATTGTTGCCACTGGATTGCTTTATATTTTTATATGCACAAACAATTTAATTAAGCCATAATCAGGAGATATAAGCTTAGTAAGGTGGTTAAGAAAGAAGAAAAGAGGAAAAAGTCATGGGATGAATCGATCTCCTGCTAACAAAATCTCACAATTGACATTTGCCCATAAAAGAAAATATGATGGTTAAGGGAGAAGGAAAGGAGGGGAAAGTTGCGGATTCAATTCCTCCAGCTAACAAAACTAACATTCGCCAAACACAATTATAAGCAAATTCTAAAATTAACAATGTTTGCTTCTGATTTTGAGTGCCATCCTTACCTGGTTGAATTGATATACTGGAGGATTGTGACGCCATCTTTTGAGCTTATCACGGTTGCTGGGAAATCTCCATAATATGATGCTATTGCTCCATTTTGGTCAGTAATATGAACCAGACCTATTCCTCCTGCCTCTTTCACCGTACCAATTTTTTCACTAGTTGAATATCCATCATTTTTTCCATCACAGACCACAATCTTTCCTTTGACTTTATTTGCATCTAAAGAATCTGGGTGGCATTGTCTGCATTTAACAAATGATTGAATCTTTTGCTGTGAGGTTTTTGAGCTTTTTATTTATTGCTGAGTTTTTCATAACTTGGAGGTTTTGCGTACCTTGCTTCAGCTAAGCTGGTACTGGCCGCCTTAGCAGATTCACCGTATATCATTGGATACTCGGCGGAATTTGAAAGAGGGGAGAAATTTATGGCTCTGCCCTGAAGTTTTATAATTATCAATGATGAGCAAAGATGACATTAGCTGCACTGTAGCGATTTAAAAAAAAAAAAAAAAAGTAGAAAATTGTAATTAAAATATAAAAAAAAACATTTAATATTTTTAAGTAATTAAAAACACATAATATAGTTTATTAAATATTCTTTTAACAAAAAATTCTTTGAAAACATGTATTATCAAAATCCTAAAATGAATTATTTTTCATCAGATTCCTTTTTTATATGATCTGAAGCTTTTTCAATTAAATAATTAAAAGTATGAGATAAACTTGTGAACGTATATATTAATTAGCTCTGGCTCTAACAAGAGCAAGGAAGAGGCTTCTTTCCCAACCTCTTAAAAGAAGATGCTCAATATTTACCTTGACGGTTTTGTCGACACCCAAGACGACGTCGGACTGAAAATCCCGATCGATAGTGGAAGCTGCAACAGTTAAAATCCAAGGTGCGTCGTTGACAACCGTGGAGGAGCTGGGTCCGGAATTGCCGGCAGAGCAGACCACCAGGATGCCTCGCTCCACAGCGTGGAATGCTCCGAGGGCAATTGGATCAGTGGTCAAATCGGGTTGGAACCCAGGAGATGCACCCAGCGACAGCGACAACACATCCACTCCATCCGAAATGGCATCGTCAAACGCCCCAAGAATGGCCGACCCACGACACCCAAAGTTAGAACACACTCTGTAAACTGCCAATCTTGATTCTGAGGACCCACCCGTTGCGCTCCCCGCCGCCAGACCATAGTACGATGCATTAGTCACGGTGGCACCCACCGCCGTCGATGCCACGTGGGTCCCGTGCCCCACCGAATCCCTTGGCGTGTTGTCCCCTTCGTCGTCATCGTTTCCAGTAGGGTCGGTGTAAAATCTTGCGCCAATTAATTTCCTAATCAAAAATGAAAAACGAATACAAAGCTAACCGTTACTCTATTGGGACCCATTACTGGTGAATAGGATTGAAGTTGAAACACTTCTTAAATGCTACTATTAAACAAGAATTAATCAAGTAAGTTGGTTGTGGCTTAATTATCATTTTTAATAATAATATAAATAACATTTGCCTTTATTTATTTATTATGGTTTCCCATCTCTTTGGTGGGGCTGTTGACATTTTACCTGTTACAATTGGAGGAATTGAAGTCTTGTGATTTCATGCAGGTGCCCTTCCAACGAGATGGAACAGGACCCATACCCTCGTCGCTAAAACTCGCCGCCTCTGGCCATATACCTGAAATTTTCCATTTTTATATAAAATGATGAAACATGCATATATTTAGTACGTCATGAGAATATATATGGTAGCGGTACTTCGTTATTTGTGATATCCATAATGAATAACGTGTACATATTACGTAAATATCATTCTTATTTTATTATTGATAACCTGTGTCTAAGACGCCAAGAATGATGTCTGACGAGGAAGAAGAATTGGAGACAGCATTTGGTTTGGTGTCGATTTTGACGTGGGTTTGGTATTTAAGGAATTCCCAGGAACGTGTTGTGTGGAGATTCAGAATGGGGTCAGGGAAAACAGACACCACACCAGGTTTGTGAGCAATTGAGGCTGCCTCCTCCTTTGATAGACGAGCTGCGAATCCTGAGAAACCATGCTTGTAGTTCCGTACTAGGGCATTCTCATTCCTTCAATTCATTCACACAAAATGTATATGTAAACATATCAATCATCAAATTAATTAATTAACGTCCACAGAATAATATTATGTAATTACGTACCTTCTTAGAACTAAATTGAGAACCTGAGCGTGGTCATTGCGAAGAGAAACATTTGTTGAATCCGCGGCTCCCATATAGACGATATAAACTTCTTTACGGTTAGTGTCATCGTTATTTCCATTTCCTGCTGACACTCCAAGAAACAGCAAGAGAGTGTAGAATAAATGCAACAAAAGTGTATTATTGCCTTTCATGTTAGTTCGTATTATTATCTTAACTCTTAGTTGCACTCAGTGTGCTTGGCAGCACCCTTCCACGCTGTTATATATAAAGCAATCGGTCTTCCCTCGGTGCTTAATAGTGTCAGCACTCAGCACTCAACAGCTAGCGATTGTGATTAATATTGGGTAAAGAAAAGGTACAATATATATCTGCAGTGGTGGAATTATTGCATGCTTATTCCTTATGCGCACTGCAATTACGCGTCAAGCACTCTGTCCACGCAAAGTGCGCCAATATTTGATGCAGATATAGTTACCAATACCATATAGGAAAATTTTGTAGTTGGTGCCAAACACCATATATTCGTTAACTATAAGTGGAGGTAGCAACCAGTTAGTAACATTTAATGCGGCATGGCATTTCAATATTATACTATAAACAACATATATGGCGGTTAAAGCTTCGCAATGTATGCTATCAAATCGAAGTCATCATAAAAGAATTAATGTAGGGGAAAGACACACCTATTGGCTGCATTTCTCTTGCTCGCTAATTACAGGACTCTTTTGAAATTAATTAAACATCCTTTTAGTCTATAGTACGTTTTAATAGAATTAATTTTAAGTACATAAATATAAGAACAGAAAATATACTTGGACACTTCAAAAATTTAGTGAGAGAGAGGGAAAAAAATAAAAGTACGATAAGTGATATAAATAGAAAGAGAAAAAAATAAAAACTATTAATAGAAGGTTTAAAATAATGAGACATCGAAATATCATTGTTCATAAATATAATTACCCAATAAAGCCATGCGATTCATTCAGCTGAGTGAAAAAGATTCCTTATCCTTGGACCTTTGCAGCCAGAAGTTTTCAATTTTGAGAAATAAATTACGGGTATGGTAATTACAGTTATGACCAGCACTATCACACATATTTGACCTTTTTTATCTTCATATATACTACAAATGCTAAGATGACATGATAAGGATTTTAAGATTAAAAATAAAGTTTTTTATATTTGTACATGTGTTAAATCATATAAATTTTTTTATACTTTTACTCTTTAATTGATAACTATTTTTATGAAACTTTAGTATATAAAGTCACACATGATAATATTGGCTACTTTTATTAAAATACTTTTTGAAAATATTAAAATAAAAAATCTTAATATTTTAATGGTTATTTATTTTTATTAAATATTTCATTTATATATAAATAAATTAAACTCTATCTAATTTTGAATGAACGGAAATTTTCATAAATATGATTTGTATAACATAAACTTGCAATTGTATAAATGAGTGCGTTCAGGACAGTGGTTATATATTTTTTGGCCTTAGGAAAATTTTGTATGTGAGTCTTATCTATCTTCATTTTATTCTTTCATTATTTTGTATGAAAATTGTTAATTAGAATTTAATATTCAAGCAATATTTTCATATTTCATTCAATACTAATTTATTCAACTCTATCTTACAAAATAAATGATTTCAAATTGAATCTAGCAAAAATTAATTTTGAATATATTTTGACAAAAATAACAATTGCAAGTATTATTAATTATATTTATAAGCATTAGATGCATATAAAAAGGATTAATTTTTTAATATACTTTAATATTTTTAATAAGATATTAATTTTTCTACCAGTACTTCTCCTAATACCTTCAATTTAGGGAAAAAATTTAAGACCAATAATATTAAATTAATATTCACTAAAACTTAAATTTAGATCAAGATAAATATAATATATTTTTTCAATTCACTTTCTTTTACTATTCTCAATTAAAAAGTACAAAAATAATTTTATATTTTACAATAAAAAAAGTGTGTCATGTCACCACTCTCATTTTCATCAAAATATACATCATATTCTTTTTATAAAATTTAATCACTATATTCATTTTAATATGATTTTTTTAATTTAAAGTAAATGGAAACTATTTTTTCAATAATTTTCAAATGAATTATAAATTTCTCAAATAATTTATAATATATTTATGTGTATACGTATATTAAAATTTTATAATCTTACTAACAAAATAACAATAAATAATATAATAAAATATATTACCTAATAATTTAAATTAATTTTTTATAAATATATATAAAATTAAGAGTTTGATGGGAGGTCTAAGGTAAGGTAATGGCCTAATTGGTATTAGCATTTCCACGGCACTGAGTGCGTTCTGACGCACAAATTAAAAAGATTATCAAACTGGAAACTAATCTTGTGGCTGAGGGATGTCACCCTGTTAAGTTCGCCATTTGTCGAGAAATAATGCTTATCTTATTTGTCAGACAAAGCTATTTTTCTCCATAAAGAGGAGCTGAAGGTGTTATTAGTTTGTTTTCTCAAATCTCAAGTGATGGAGTTGGATGCATATTCCCAATTTATATTTTTTTGGTTTTGTTATCTGTCTCTTCTATCCTTTTGCGTGAGTCATCGATCAGAATTGTTCTAGTGCGCCACTATTTTCCATTTTCCACATTTGATCTTGCGATAAGTATGCACAACCGCATAGGCGATCTATGGTAGTGATGATAAGTGATTCAGATTAATTAATAGGGAACAAAATGTCCTAATTGAGTGCAATATCAAATCTCAATGGCGTTGGAGAATCAATATTTCGACTGTTGAGAGAATTCCATCATAATAATGATGACGATAAGAGGGCATGTAAGGAGAGAGAGCACATTTATTTGTTTACGAAGCTTATGTGATGAAAATAAAATTAAAATCCCAACTTTTTTGGACACGCTAGCTATAATATCAGTTGGTACACCGTTAACACTTAACAATGAAGGTGAACATCCAGCTGCTGCTGAGAGCAAGTCATTTTCCACAATTTAAGCTGGACCGATTATTCATGCAACGTTATGTAAAACTCGTTGTTCTTTCTCAACCCAGGGATTGATCTTCTCCTGTGCAAACAACTGACCGGTCTAAAGTTAGAAACAGATAGATCACTTCTGTGACGGCATTAGCTACTTTATATATATCTGATTGCCTCTAATTCTTCTTTCAAAATCATCACATATATGGGTCTATAAAAGTCAGAGAAATATATTTTTATAAAAAAATGTGTTAGAAAATAGGTTGGTAATATATACTACTGATGACATATTTTTTTAATATATTTTGTTATTATTAATTAAAATTTATTGAAAATTATAGATTTATATAAATTTTACTTCTTATTAAAGATTACTATGTGGATTTACTTGAAAATATATTTTCATTCAAGTATTTTGTAAGAGAAATGTGTTGGATGAGTCTTCTAATTTTTCAAACAGAAAGCTTGAAAAGTAATATCAAAAGTTAGTGCATTTCTGCAAAAAGTAGTTTGATTAATTTTTATGTTACCATTTAATTTTTCTTCTAGTGATCAACTGATTCACTTTAGTCTAAACCTATGTTGTTTTGCTAGGTTGTTGTAGCACAGCTTATGCCACAAACTAGAGTTTTGTTGCTTTGCAATGCAAGACCGATCGAGTTGTTCATGATTCAAGAGATCGAAGAATCATGTGTATGCCATAATTTGTAATAAGCTCAATATGAGTGGCGCACAAAAAGGATGAGTTGTTCATGATTCAAGAAAATAATCATGTAAATCCAAGACCAATCCGAAGCATTAACAAACATTGTTGAATACCCTCGTCAGTCAGTAAAAAAGGCAAAAGGGGTACTTTTGTCCCTTCAACTTGTTTTTAATTTCCTAGGGTGCAGGAAGCAATGGCCCGATTGGCATTGGCGTCTAGTTACCGACTGTTTACAGTGTTTAATTAGCCTCCTACTTTTGGGCAGATAAAGGTCGATTTTATTTTTTTTATATATCGTCAATAAAGATCAATTGTGAGCTGTTGGACCATACAAAATAGTTTGATGTGGTGACAATATAAGCGACCTTGGCAATTTACCAGGGAGTTACTATTGGTCTCATTATCATGACTAATGGTCCCATCAACGGGTTGATACCTTTTTTTTTTTTTTTCTAAAACAGTCATTTTCATGGAACACGATTCTGTTGTACAATACAGTTATACAACGAAATTTTCCATTACTTGATGGGGTGCGAATAAAAATACATAACAAAAATATGATTTCATTAAATAGTTGTATAATATAATTGTGTTTCCATATTATTAAAGGGGTAAAAAAACTTAATAATGAAAATACGATTTCATTGAAATAGTACAACAAAATTATATTTTCATTGTTCATTAGAGGGGTGTTAAAAGAATGACAAATGAAAATATGATTCACCGTACAACAGAATCATGTCTTCGTTAAATTAAAGGGATCAAAAATAAATTAACAAAGAAAATATGATTCCATTTAAACAGTACAATAAAATTATATTTTTGTTGTTCATTAGAGGGGATGTTAAAAAAATAACAACAGAAATATGATTCCGTTTTACTATTTCAATACAATCGTCGTATTTTTGTTGTTATTTCAACCATGGTGATGTGCGGCGTGGATGGAGTTACATAGGTGGCTTTGTGGCAGCGCGGATGGAATTGCAGAAGTGGCTTTGCGGCGATGCAGTGGTGGCTAGACCATGGTAGAGGGGGGGTCGTGCATGGGGAAGGGGAAGGGGAAAGAGGAAGGTTTGCACGAAGAGATAAGGGAGTCTTTTCTCAGATTTGTTGGGCCAATAGCAAAGAAAGTAGGGGCCAATAGTAGTTCTCTTTTATTGTAGCCTATGCAATTAAGTTGGGGGAGTGTAACTTTGGGCCCTTCTGCACGCCTAGAATATGGCTTGGGAGAGGAGTTTGCGTAGCATTCTCATTAAGTCATTTTAACTCAACTCATCTCCAATTGATTCTGGGCTAGAACTTCCTGCACTTCATTGTTTTCTGTTATGTCTTATTGCATTTCAGATTCTATTACAACTCATCTCCTTTTCCTCTTGTTAACTTGGTTCGGCACGTGATGGATCGATGAGAGAGTGTCAATGTTCTCACATTTTTTTAGAGAAGTTCACCAAGTTGCGGATGCTCGTGCAGTCGTGCAAATTAAGTATAATATTGAAAGTGAGGTTTCTTTCAGAATTTTTGATATAGCACTTGATTTTATTGTTATTCGCATGTTAGTGAATGTTTCATTCACAGTATTTCCCGTTCTTGGTAGCTTTTAGTTTGTAATTTTTTCTTATTTTTCACAAATTTTAATCAAGAGTGTTGAAAAAAAATGTTGCTAACATTCCTTTTTTTATAAGATTGGTGTATAATTGGTTTGTCAAATTGCCAAATTGCTATATTTTTTAATTTTTTATTAAATAATAATAAGTTGTACAAAAAAAAAGTAATATATACATTTATAAGTAATATTTTTAACTTGTGAATTATTAAATTCTTTTGTAATGCAAGTCTACCTTGATAAATACTTGTTTGTTTTCTTAATGCAAGTTGACCTTGATTCCCAATGTAATTTTTAATATAAAAAAAAATTATAAGTTGATTGTTTTTAACTAGTAATGCTAGTTATCAATACTCTCTTAACTCATTGACAAATGTACCAAATTATCACAGGTAGTAAAGTTACTCAGATGTCTAAAGTATCACAAGTAGAAGATAAACATAATGATAATAAGTTTGAATGCTTAAAGATAAGTTTAGAATAAAATATAAATATGTTGGAGCCTAACATGTCAAAACTACCTGTGATGCAACTTTAATAATTTTTTCTCTATCTAATGTTATTCTAGTTTGCATCCACGTCTATTATGATACTTTATCTTTTGATCATCGCATGAAGAGTCTAATTTATTTATTTTCTCTTTCAAATTCCTTTTCAAAGATAAAACAGTAAATCACATTAAGAATAAAGATGCATGAAATAAGCTAAACAAACATCACTCAATTTCTAACAATGATTTCATTTAAATGCCCTTTCACAATTCTTTAGAAAATAACCATTTTTGAATGTATTACTTCCTAAACAATGCATGACTATAGGTGATCAGACCACCGCAATGAGCAACAATAAAGCACATAAAAAACAATAAAAACCAGAATTGCATTAAATAGATACTAAGGAAGAGTTACATTACAAAAGGTTGGTCTGTCAAGCTCTCCAACAATGGGGTTTAACCTCTCATAGTCATGAGAGAATTTACACTTTAGGGGTTGATGGAGATAAAAGAATAGGGATGAATATAGGAGGGGAAGGGGATAATGGAGATAGAAAGAAGATTTCCCCTATTTGAGATACTCAGGCTTATAGGATGTATTCATTAGAGAGCTCTGAGTGAGTCTCGGTGTGTCTTTCTCCTTTGTTTCTTACTTTTTTTATAGGCAGGTAACTTAAAATTCATGTCACCTCGCGATAAGCGGATCTTTTGAGCTTAGCGAGTATGGTGATAATCATGCGCTTAGCGTAAGATTCGCGTTAAGCGTGCCTTTAGACTTTTTGGTTGGCCTTCTTCATGCTAAGTTTGTGCTGGCTCAATCTTCAACTTTTTCTTCGAGACTTTTTCGTAAAGTTTTTGCATCAATTTTTCCTCAAAAGTACTTGTAATTTTCTTCTTTTGAAACATCATTATTTCATTAAAAACAACATTAAAGGAATTCTAATCATTATTAATCAAAATTGACTATCAATTAAACTCAAATCTCGGAGTTATCATACTCTATTTTTAATTACTTCCTCCATTTCAAAATTATTGTTTTTAATTTTGTATTTCATTTAAAACTTGTTTTAGAAGTTTAAGGCCTAGGCAACTTTTTTTTTTGCCAATTATATCTCACTTAATAATTGTATATGTCTTCAATCATTTTTCTTTTTCCCCGGCCCTATCATCTTTATTATTAATATTTTCCCTTCTCTCTCTTAACTACCATCAATAGAGACGAGAATATTTTAGTTAAAGTGTAATTAACAATGTTTTATATTAAATAAATGTTATTAGCTAACGTGTAACCTTAAACAAAAAATAATTTTTGAAATATGGAGGAAGCATTAGTGAAATATTTAAATATTGAGAAGCAAAACTTAGCTTTTCATTTATTCATACATAAAGATATAGATGCTTCTAGTTTAACAAATGGACTTCGAACAGTGTCGGCAGGGTGGAATTAAAGTAAAAAAGAATTTGGTAGCTTAGTTTTTTAATACTTTTCATAAATTGGAGTTTGTTTGGAATCAACTTGACCTTTACCCAATGGGAGCATCGACAACAGGGGAGTACAATGTTTCATCCTCTTCACCAACGTTTGTTACAGTTATATTCACGTCCACTAATTCTTTCCCTTTGAGATCGGAGATTGCGATGGAAGGGTAATTGATGTTGGAAATATGATGAGAACTCGAATGCTTGGGGCAACTCAAATTATTAGGAGCATTTCTAGAGATAGTCTTAACCAAGGTTATATTAAATCCAACGTAACATAAATAGTTCAAGTAGTCAATAGTGTTGGTTTCGTAAACTAGCCCTGGGTGGAATGCTCCATATATTGTCATTTGCCCTGCTCCATAGTCATAAGGTGTGGCTACTGATCCTTTATCCGTTGTTATGGGAGCCTTCAAATTGTTTTCTTGAGTTACTGCATTGAGAAATATAGGAGTTGATGAGATCTCATATCCAAGGGACATCATTTGTTATGGCTAAATTATGTTTTTGTTTAGTCAAATTATCACAATTTTATTTGAAGTCGACCTTCATTTTAAAAAGGTATTATATAAGAATAATGTTTATATTTAGTAGGTCCCTAAAAGATAAACCGTTTCATTAATTTGTCTCTTATTTGTGAAAATTTGTCGAATGTGTTTCTTATTTTTTAAAAAGATTAGTAGAGGGACTATATTAATTATGAAAAATGAAAAAGTTTTTTTTTCTCATAAAAATACATTATATTTTTTAAAAGATGAAAACTAAATAAGTAAATCATGATGTTTTAAGAGATAAATAAATTAAATCAAAAGTCAAACCTGTGGCCATGGTTGCTGATTTGATTGCAGAGGCACTCCAAGTAGGGTTCTGAGATTTGATGGTAGCTGCAAGTCCTGAAACATGTGAGCATGCCATGGAAGTTCCCGATTTGATGTTGAATTGGGAGGGCTTTTTCCCTTTTGGAACTCCTTCTTTGTCGTTGCCAATCCATGCTGCAAGAATGTTAACTCCTGGTGCTGTAATCTCAGGCTACAAAGAAACAAAGTCCTATTTAGAGTTAAGAATTAATTAATTGTGGGCAATTTATCATATCTATGTCTATATTCTTACCTTGAGAATATTCTTCGAAATTGCTGAAGGCCCTTTTGCTGCAAAGGATGGCATCATGGGTGCAGGCTTAAAATCAATGACTGAAACTGTTGGTAGAATTGTTGCCACTGGATTGCTTCATATTAAATTATGCACATACAATCGAATTAACTTGTGATCAACTATGATGGTTAACCTTAGTCTCCAATGATGTTTCTAAATAGTGACTCCATCCATGATGCATCCTTAATACCTGGTTGAATTGACATACTGAAGGATTCTGTTTGCATCTTTTGAACTTAATCTCTGTTACTGGGAAGTCCCCAAAATCTTTTCTTTCTGTTCCTCCTATTGGGTCAAAAATATGAACCACACGTATTCCACTTACCCCTTGCACAGCCTGAACTTTTAAAATAGTTGCATGAGTGATCTTTGCCGTCGCATACCACAATTTTCCCTTTGACTTTATCTAATGAATATGGGAAGCATTGTCTGCATTTCATAGTTGATATAATTATTTTTTGTCTCGAGCTTTTACAAATGATTTATCTAATGTATGTTTGGCATTCCTCTGTTAATTTAATTGTTGGCAAATCCCAAATTCTTGAAATTTTAGTCTTGTTAAATTAAATTGATTGGTAGATTTTATATACATACCTTGCGTCAGATAACTTGGCGTCTTTTGCCTGGGCAGACTCACTATATATCAGTGGATACTTGGGGAATGTGAAAGAGGGGAGAAATTTAAGGCTTCGCCCTGCAGTTTAAGAGTAGTGATTTTTAATATGAGCACATCATAGTTTATGATTAGATACTATTATCTAAACTATTTTATTAGTTTTCAATTCAAAAAGTAGTATTTCATCCCCTGCTAGTTAATAGTGCATAAATTTTACATATTGTTGTATGAGTAAGATCATGAATAAGTTTTTGAGTAAGTATTTACTAAAGAGGAGAATAATAAATTTTCTCCCACACTAAAGTTAGCTTTATGCATGACAACGTGAATATTTAAGGAGAAGGTTATCCAAATAAATCCTAAGAATATATGCCCATTAAAGTGTAAAAAGATTTTAAATTATCATTCAATTACAGATTAGTATGCATAATAAATTTTGACATTTTCAGTAATCACTTTAAAATCGTCTTTATTACTATAAAAATTTTAATTGATTGACTCTAAAACTAGATAGAAATTTCCTTAATAAAAATTAGACCCGAACAAATACAACTATAAAAGAATATTATTTATTTAATAATATTACTTCTGATATATTCTTTTTTATGCATATTTCTTATATATACTGAATGATTTGATTATATACTTGAAGCAGTAAATAATAAATACCATGATCAGTTTGTTATCGCCTAAGACAACCTTGGACATAAAATCGCGGTCTATGGAAGAGGCTGTAACGGTCAAATCCAAGGTACATCTTTGACAACGGTGTTTAAGCTTGGTCCGTTGTTTCCGGCGGAGGCAACCACGAGAATGCCGCGCTCGACGGCGTGGAATGCTCCAATGGCGATTGGGTTATATTTCAACTCGGAGAGGGAAGCAACGGACAACGAAATCACATCCACTCCATCAGCAATGGCATCATCAAACGCTGCAAGAACAGCAGAGCCAGGGCACTCATATTTGAAGCACACTTTGTAAATCGCCAGTAGTGATTTTGGGGACCCACTTTGGGCGGTCCCTGCCGCGACACCGTAGTATGACGCACCAGGAACGGTGGCTCCCGCCGCTGTGGATGCCACGTGGGTTCCGTGCCCATTTTTATCCCTTGGTGTCTCATACTCACTGTCTCCTTGAGGGTCGGGGTAATGTCTTGCTCCAATTATCTTCCTAATCAAAATCAAAATCATCATACATTATGGATTATATAATTAAGCTTGATTCAGGGCTGTGTGTGGTGCGTTTTTTCACCTGTTACAGTTAGATGAATAGAAGTAGTAGGATTTCATACACGTGCCTTTCCAACGGCATGGAACAGGGCCCATACCCTTGTCGATTCTGGCCATATACCTGAATTGAATATCGTTTGTGAATCCATTAGTTAAATATCATTGAAATGAAATTATGAAAATAAATCCGGTAGTCTTTCATAAAAGACTTCCTTGGAGGAATGGAGACCACTTAATCCAAAATGCTCAAATGTTTAACCTTTAGTTTGAGGACACTATTTATCGTTGTTTGCTGCGCGTATCCCTTTAATAGTTATGGGTCGGAACGTATTAAAATATTACCTATATCTAATGGGTCTCGGTGCATGATTATGTTTATGCCACTTTTTTGGTGCATCTAAATATTTGAAGGTGATTGGATCGTATATCAATACTTTAAAATTCTGATTATTATAGAGACCAATCCAGAGAAATTCGGTTAAAAGGACTGGAATACAATCCGATCCAGAAAATAAGTACTAATATATAATTCGTTACAAGTAACTAATAGATATATTAAAACCATCCGGCATCTAATTTGATTATCAGGTGTTCACATGACAATTTTTTCAAAATATTTTATTGTTTTACACATTCTCTTTTTAACGCGCACGGACCCACTGTTTTTGATTTTTTTTTCTTTTTACTTTCTTTGCCGCTGCAGATGCACTGGAGTTGCTTCTAGTTATATCAATGTAGGTATATTTTTGGGACTCTAATGACGTGTCTTAATATTATATTATAGTAACATTTTTAATTGAAAATGGAAATAGATTAGTTTTGATAACCTGAGTCCAAGATGCCAATGATGACGTCTGACGAGGGAGCAGAGTTGTAGACCGTGTTTGGGTGGTGGATTTTGACAGGGGTACTTTGGTCCTTAAGGAAATCGCAAGAACGGGTTGTGTGGAGGAGCTTCAGAATTGGGTCTGGGAAAACAGACACAACCCTAGGTTTCTGGGCAATTGAGTTCGCCTCCTCTTTTGTTAAACGAGCTGCAAACCCGGAGAAACCATGCTTGAAGTTGCGAACTGGGGCCTTCTCATTCCTTCCAATTAATCAAATTTTCTCATCATAATATGTAATATTCATTTCAGGTTTTGGTAGAAAAATACAACAGTTTTGGTATAACATTTGTCATTAATTTGATTTAAAATAAAAAGAAGTCATTTGAAAATAAAATATTAAAAATAAAATTAAATAATTTTTTTTTAAAAAGAATAAAATTAATTAGATTTATTTATATTCAAATCTAACGTCCAACTGTTTTACTTATATATATAAGAGTATTGAGGGAATAGAATTCTTATAATGTCCATATCATATTTATTTCAGAATATAAGCAATGGTCATCCGGAAGAGAATCTTTTTTTTTGAATTGGCGGCCCCCATGTACACAATATAAAGTTCACGGTTAGTGTCATCATCACTTCCATTCCCTGCTTGAATGATGTCTGCAGATGATGATCTTGACTCTCCAAGAAACAGCAAGAGAACATAGAAAATTGGATTGTCTTTCATGTTTCTATTCTCTTGCACTTTGTTGGTGTTCAATTAGTTCATGTACAAGACCTCCGTAGTTTGCACAGACCAATAGGGAGAATGCATGCTTCGTAACACCAGCACATATATATAACAATATTAAGTTACTTTATTTAGGTGCTTAATTATGCCATCAGTAGGTTATGATTTAAAAATAAAAAAAGAAAGCTACAACCTGCGATGGTGGAATTAATTATTGCATACTTATTCTATTTCATGTGCGTCAATCACTCAATTAATCCACGCAAAGTGCGCCATTTGAAGATATAGTAGCCAGCCATGTATGAAAATTTTATAGATAGTGCTGACCACCGTATATACCATATCTGGAAGTGGAGATAGCAACTATTTACATATAGTGCATTACGAATGTTATATACACTATGCATATTAGTAGTAACAGCTTGGCAATCAATATACATATGCATATTTGTAGTTAATTTTTTGTAATATTAAAATGACTATTTTATATAAAAATATAAAGTTAATTTGGTAGTGAAAGAAGAAGATATAGAGGGCGTGATTTGGATATATTTTTTTGACAAAATTAACAATTAATATTTATAGAAAAAAATAAATATTATATATTAATTGTAACAAAACCTATCCAAAAAATTGTATTAAGAACTAATGTAGGAAGTATGTTATGTACGGGTTGTTTAACAATCGGTCTAAAATGTGTACAACTTTTGATATTCTAAAAAATATTGTTTAGATTTGATGTACCAGTACTAGTAAGAAATGATCTAGAACATACCATTTAAAATAGTTTTTTTCACACAAATGATCTACAATATTGACACTTTTTATAACTTTTAAAATTTTTAACAAAACTTTCTCTATTTTGAACACTAACATTGCTATCTCTCTGATACGTGGCGTGTGTTTTGTATTGCTCGAAGGCTTCAAACAATGTGTTTGAAGATTCTAAATATTATCGCCAACTAATTCAAGAATTCGTTCCATCAAATAATAAAAAAGTGGCCATGAATATTGTTTTTTATATAATTAAAGTGTTAAGTAAAAATAAAGAAAAAAATATTTGGACTTTTTTATTTATTTTAAGCTCGGGCCAAAATTATTTATTTAATTAAATTACTTATTTTGGGCTCATGCCAAAATTCCTTTTTTTATAACTTATTTGGGCTTAACACATAAATCCTTTTTTTATTATTCATTATATTTTCTGACTTTTGTACTCAACTAAAAAATTCCTTTTCTTAACTAATTTGGATTAAGTTTTTCTTTTTTTTTTTTGTCTAAAGAGCATTCTATTTTCTCCCTCTCATTTTGTTTGAACTTGGTTCGGTCCATAGAAACACTTACACACATTTTGTTGCACACATCTCTTTTATATATTTTATTTTAAAATAGTTTACTAAAATGGAATAAAATTAATTTAAAATTCATTTAGTTAAAAATAGAAATATTTAGTATTCAATTACTTTTACATTTTTAAAATAAAAAAATTTGACAACAGGTCACCCTTACATAAATTTCAATTCTTTTGTATTTTTATTTTATTTGATTACTAAAATAATATTTGAATTTTTTTTTTTAAAAAAAAAAACTTATGCAACCAACAAGTTGAATTCAACATGTTTTATTTATTTAATTTTTTTAGGAGAAAAAAATTAGATCCCTTAAGTATATGTATTTTTAATAAATATTTAACTAAATTATATTTAAATTGAGTATTTAAATATATCATTTTTCTTAAATGCTATTCTAGATAATTTATGTGTTTTTTTATAAATATTAAACTAAACTATATTTATATTAAGTATTTAAATATATGTATTTTTCTTAAATGCTATTTTAGATAAGATATGCATTTCTTATAAATATTTAACTAAATTATATTCATATTGAGTATTTAAACACATGTATTTTTCTTAAATAATATTCTATTTATTATAAATTAATACATATAAATTAGTAAAATAAAAAAATTAAAACAGAAAACATTTAATATTAAAAAAATTGTAAGAAAAATAATTTTAAAAACTAAAGAAATATATAAAAAAAAACTCAATTTGTTTCTGAACTGAGTTTTTTATAAGAAAAAAAAAACCTACTTTAAAAATTAGTTTTTCAAGGAACTGATTTCTAAAATAGGAAAAAACACACACTTTAAAAATTAGTTCTAAGGAACCTATTTCTAAAGTGCGTTTTTTATACAAAATAAAAAATAAAACTGTGTAAGTGAAGAAATCAGTTTGGGGAGAATTGATTTCTCCTCTTTTATATATATATATATATATATATATATATATACATATATATATATATATATATTATTTTGTATCCTTGATGTCAATTTGTTTCTGTATTATTTGGATAAGTATTTTTTTTTGCTCGCAAGATTCACGACAGGTCAAGCTGAGACTCATTTTATCTCTCGT
>NC_016091.4:1730521-1734056 GCF_000004515.6 Glycine max | reverse complement strand
TATAAATAATAAAATTTTCTCTCAAAATAAATATTTAATGTGATTGCTTATATAAGACTTGATTTTAAAACTATTAAAATTGAAATAATCTTGCGCCATTTATTTCTCACACTTGGTATTTTTTTACAACAGCTTTGCATATTATTTATGTGTTATTTATGACATAAATTTAAATAAATAAAATTATTTATTTATATTAACATATCATATTTTTATAAAATGTTTATTTTATTAAAATTAGGTTCATTATCAATATCAACTAATTGATTATAAATATTTAAATTATTTTAGTTATGATTAAATGAGTTAACGGAAATGTGATATCTTGTTAATCTTTTTTTTTGTACATCTAAGCTATGACAACTAAGTGCTTTTGACTTTCTCTTTTATGTTATTATTATTATTAAAACAAGAATTAGTTACTTTAAGCAAGGCACGTAATCAATTCATTAATATAAATAAATAAATGAAAAAGGACAATTTATTAATCCAATAAATTGATGTGTGATATGAGTTTTGAAATTTGGTGCTCTTTTATCAAATACGTCGCCGTTATTATAATTTATTCTTTATATTAGTATTATTTCTTTAAAAAAAAGAATTAATTTAAGCATGATACTTTATTAATCCAACAACTTAGTTTTTGACATTTGAGTTGTGATAATTTGATATTATTATTACAATTATTATTATTATTTAAAAAGAAATTTAATTTAATTGTGATGTGTTATTAATACTACATTTTACTAAGGTATAACGGAATTATGACATTAATGGACTACTTAGTCATCATATATTTATGTCTGAAAATTAATTTACTAAAAAAATATTTTATAAAAAATCTATGCAACTTCTTCTTTTTTCATTGTACTTAAAGATATAAAAAAGTATGGATTACACTTGTCAGTTAAAAACAATATTTTCAAATGGTATTCTTTTTTGTATTAAAATTATATGTTGCTTTTTTTATATTGTGTTGCTTTACTTGCTAAAAATAAAAATTATTCTCTAATCAGGATCTACTTTTAAATATAATTATCTTAAGAAATAATTTTTAAGATATTCTTTAAATAAGTATTTTCCTGTTTTCATCCATTATCTTGGAAGTTATTTCGTAGTCACATAAAACATGATTGTTTTTGTTTCTGATAAATGCCAACTACAGCAGTCGGTTAAATTTAAGCAAAAGTCATGCATCACACATAACTAATGATTGAAGAAAAAAAGATATAAAAATGTATAAGTTTATTAGAGCTAAAAATTATGGGACCTCAAAGAATAGAAAGTTTGTTTATATATATTACTATTATTATTATTACTGTTAATTTTGTTTATTTTCGCCTTTTATCCTTTTTGTCTACATAAAAAAAAAAAAAACTGTGGTGTGATGTAGGCAAAGTATTTTGTTTTACAGCAATGGAAAAGTATATTTAAAAGTAACAGTAAAGGAATCTAAATCAAAGTATTATATCCATGGGTTTGGATTAATTTATCATTATCAGACTCTTTAAACTCTTGTATTATGTGAACAAATGCAAAAGTAGCAATATCAGATAATAAAAAGAAAAAATAGACAGAATGAGATTCTCAAAATACAAAAGAAGATTCAATTATGAAACAATTAGGACCCAAGTTTACTTGATTCAACAATGAGATGTCCAGATTCAATTTATCCTAGCACCTTCAAAACCCCTGTTTAATTTGAAATTTGGGTGTTGCGTTACCTAGCATTATTATCTCTTAAATACTAGTACTCTTTTTTATGTAATGTGTCGTCCTTTTTCTGATGATGTATAGGTCTAACTTGCTTTCAATATCCCTTTCTGCTTTAGCGGTCATGTTTATATGGACAATTTTTCATAGACATTTATTGTGATATGAGACACGAGAGATAGAGAAAATATAGAAAAATATAGGTATGATAAGATTTTTTATGTAATAGGAAAAATAGATAAAGATAAATAAAAAGTATTGGTAAAGTATTTAAAATAAATAAATATTTGTATACCATTATTCTGTTTATATATGGTTCAATTTAAGTTACTTTAATTATTAGTTACATATTACTATTTTCGATATTAAGTTTTAGGGTGGCGTAAAATTAAAACTGTTTTATGGAAACGCATCTTCTAACTGGAAATCAGGAGATTATTGGTTTTGATAATGCACATGAAACTCCCTAACCCATGAAATCCGAGTGTGGATGCAAAGTTTTGAAAGGTCAATCAAGCTGCTAAGATTCTTTGGATTTTTATTTTGATGTTCACAAGTTCCATCACATTTTATCAGCAAGTTATCAATTAATAATTTCAACCCTTTCTTCTTATAAATATTAAGATAAATTGTAATTTTAGTCTCATTTAATTATTATTTGGGATAAGTCTCATTATTTTTTTCTACAATTTTAGTTTTGTATTTAAAAAAAATACAATTTTAGTTTAATTCATAATTTTTCATATTTTATTTCTTTTATTTTAATCAAATTAAATCATAAATTTAATATATTCATTTAGGTATCATAAAAAATAATTTAATTAATTAAAATATAAAAATTAAAAGGAACAAACATATATAAAATTAAAAATTTGATCAAAATTAAAAAATTTTAAATGTGAAAACTAAAATCACAGATCAAAAAAATAAAGAGAATAACTTTCTGAAAAAAAATAAATAAAGAGATATAAAACTATAATTTAACCTAAATATTATATCTGTGATTATAAATAAGGATTTTAACATCTAAATGTTAAAAATTCTTACATACTCAACTAATAAAAAAAATCAGAATAGATATAACTTTTAAGTAGTTTTAATAAAAGTTTAAAAAACTTATTGTATGACTTTTCTTTATTAAATGATTACAACTCTTTACGTTATTATTTTAGGTAATCCTTTACACGATTTTTTAGGAATTTTTTACCTAGTAATTAAAATTTTTGGTTCATCAGTGATACATAATAATATTTAAAATAAACATATTTTCATGATTTGATTGAGTCCACTTTCCATTTAATTTGTATAATTTTTCTCTCTGTTTTTTTTTCTGACCTGAAAAATACTATAGAAGGAAGATTGTCTTTTTATAAAAGAAAAAAGAAAAAATATTAAGAAAGAAATAAAGATGAAACAACAACATGGGTGACCATTGCCACTTGGTCCTCCTTTTTTAAATTAGGGGTGTTTATAATAGAGTCATTTATAAATTAAAATTGACTTAAATTAATTTGAATATTTTGAGTTGAGTTATTTTATATATTTATGTCAAAATCAAACAGAAACAATCAAAATCCTTCATGACAAATTGAGTCATGAGTTTAGATTTATAGATTTAATCAAAATCGAACAGATCAAATTTTTTAGAGTTGTTTGATTTGGTTTTGAATATTGTTAATATTGAGACTCCAAGTGTTGTAACTGTAAATGTTCAAATTACTGGTGTTCAAACTTATTAAGTTATTACTTTCACGTACATTATTATTTGTTTCACATTTTTTCATATTTATTTTTTTTGTCATATTTATAATATTAATGAATC